>NC_135814.1:36495494-36799851 GCF_964213995.1 Mustelus asterias | reverse complement strand
GATAATTAACTGCAACTTTGGAAGTATTAATTAATTCTAGAATTCTCCCTCGGCAAAACTAATGCAACTTTTTTTTACCAGATGGTCTACATTGTTTTGTATCATTAGTATCTTGTGTGAATCTATTAATTTTGTCTCGGTAGGCGAAGCGTCATTCATTTTAAGTGGAACGTATTATCTTAAATGTATTATTTCTCACAATTCAGTGGCACAGTTTAGAAGCAGCACACCACATTTTGAGTTCATAGCTCATCTTCACTCAAAACTTGACGAAACCCTATTTCTCTGCAGCTGCTAATACGTGCAGCGCGCATTAATAATCCACTAGAAGATTGCACCTTTACTAATAAGACAAATGGAGAGAGGAGAGCCAAGATGGGAAAAGAAGATGCAAAGTTTCATCGTCAATAAAAAAGTAAAATGCAATTATTGGTGGCTGGAGTTACACAATTATATCGACAGAAAGATGCACATAGATATATACACCGTTGCAAAATACTGTATCACTAAAGTATGTGCATTTTAATCTTATTCATGTACACTACTTTCGCGATGAAACTCAATAATTTTGTACTCACTGTTTTATACAATAAAGAATTCTGCTTCTGCTGTGTTAATATATTAACTAGTTCCCAGTTATTTGAAACCCGCGGAAAGCATCTAGTTGGTTTGACATGTTTCAACTTTGCTTTAAAAAAAGGGGGAGTTTCACACGAGCCTTGGGCTCTCTCTGAATCTAAAAATCTGGGTGTTGATTTTGGCGTGGGCCCTTTTTTTGGCTTATTGGGAAAGACAGTGAGATCTGCAGACACAGCGGTGAATCCCTCATTGCATTTCATCTGGCTTTTATTTATTTGCCCAGGGCGGCGGCTCTGATTGGTCGGCGTCAGCGCTGTCACTAGGAGATCACCCCGGGGGCCTGACGCTGAGCTCTGTGATTGGTGGATCGCACGTGCCTACCATTCACGTGCTTCCGGTTCCCTGCAAAAAGTGCCTGAAAGAGGCTGCGATTTAGGAGTTTGCAAAACCCGCACTGTCAGAGAGAGAGAGAAAGACACACACACACAGAGAGGGGGAATCGGCACACGGACTCCCAAACAAAGATCAATGTAGTGCCAGCCCCAGTAAGTATGTGATGTGGGGGTGAAAACAACCACCCAGACACTCGCCATGCCAAACCCATAGGACAAGTGTCGTTTGCAAAGTGAGCTTGGGGAGGGGAAAGCCTGTGGAAAGTGATCCAGACAAGGTGCCTTGGCTTCCCCTCCTTTCGAACACGTCGCCTCTCAAGTGGGGAAGTCGGTGAAATTGACAGTTTTTATCCCCCCTCCTCCCCTTCCCCTCACCCCCCTCCTCCTCCTCCCTCTCCCCCCCCACCCCCCTCCCCCTTCCCCCTTCCCCCTGAAATATGGAAGAGCAAAAGGATCAAAACAATCGCCTGGAAAGTCGAGAATCGAGCGAGGCGGAAAGCGTTTCTCTCTCTCCACCTTTTCAGTCTCCCCAAATCCAGCCCCATCCAGCGGCGCAGCCGCCGCACAGAAACACCAACTTTTTTATTGACAATATCCTGAGGCCGGACTTTGGGTGCAAGAAGGACAGAGATCGGGCGCAGACATCCGGCAGAGAGAACGTCAACCCGCTCACCAGGCCGTTGAACGCCTCGAGTCTGAGCCCGAGTTTAGACTGTACTGACAGCTCCTCGCAGCCCTCCAAACAGCCCCAACCAAAGCAAACCGAAGGCAATGGAACTCATTCGGCAAAGTATGCAGAAAACACTGGCTCGGCGCTCATGCTTGTGGGAGCCAATGCAGAACCTATATCTAACAGTGATGGAATCAAATCAGCATCAGCAGCGTCTCTTATGTGGCCTGCCTGGGTTTATTGTACTAGATATTCAGATAGACCCTCCTCTGGTAAGACATTTCATGCTTCTTATAACACGAGCGAGAAAATAGTACACGCGAACATCAAAAATCCAACCAATTTGCTGCGGTTTTGTTTTGCCCAGAGCTAAAATTGTCAATCTAGAGGCTAATTTATTTTAAAAATAAGAAAATAACGCCGTAGGAACGTGTAGCTATTTTCAAACTGGCCTCGGCGAGCGGTATCCGCAAGGCTTTTTCGTTCATTTGTTTCTCTGTAACTGAAGTGTGGCATCGAAAAAGGAAAAAAAAGGCACCGATAGTCACCGCCGTAAAATGCATAGAGGGGGTTGTGTCACAAAAAATGTAAAGTTGTAGATGTTTCAGATCGATAGTAATGAAGTTGTACGGTTTAAACAGTTGGGCACACGCCACGGTGAAACAGCGACACGGAGCAAGACTTGGAAGTTTTGGGCCTTGATGTTTATCACAGCATTACAGGCCTGAAGGCCAGGGACTGAAGGTATACCAGACTGTGCATCCAGCTACTGTGTTGCTATTTCTAAAACTAAAGTGTGGCCATCTAGAAAATTGTAAGCGATTTTTAAATATAAAACAAAGGACAGGATTCTTATTAATTCGAGTTGTAGAAATGTGTGAACGGATAGTTTGGTAATACAGATAGAATTAATTCAGTCCCGTCCATAATCTTCGATCAAAAATACATTATAATTATTAAATATTCAATAAGCCAGGCTAGAGATATGTTTACCCCTGTTTTCCTAACATCTGTTTTTAGCAAAAACCTGTCACTTAATGCTTGTTCTAATGGTGCTAGTGTCCATCCTGTTTCAGTGAAGCCGAATATATCATTCGTTCTTGCCTCTCACAATGATGCAAAATTATTCCTGAGCTCATTAATTCTTATCTATTAATATAGGCCTTATATTGGTCTCCTCTGGTCCCTGGCAAACAAAGGAAAACGGTTTCTGTAAATAACAGACTGGCGAATTTCACATGCTCGGTGTAACACCAAGAGCACTTCCGGATATAAATAGCACAGCCAGTCATAAATAGCATTCCTACGAGGCACGAGAATCGAAAAGCATCGGTTTGAGGAAGTGTTTGGTGTCTGCTTTCCAGCACAAGTTTACCGCATATCTGAGCGGACGGTGTGTGTGTGTGTGTGTGCGTATAGTGTGCCAGGGCCTGGCTGGCTTGCTGACTCTGGTGTGCTTTGCCGAGGACCAAGAGAGATTCCTACTCTAATGAAAGCGATCCTGCAAACGTCTCCGTCCAAGCCGTGTGGATCGAGCTATTCATGGCACTGGGCTCTTCAAACTAAGAAAAGCCAGCTTGATTGACGAGTTGATTGATTGATTGAGCTGTCAGGCTAAACATTTAGCAAAACGTCACTTTTTAGCTTTTCAATCAAGTAGTAAAATGATTTTATTAACATTTCCAAGCGCAGTGTGGGCGCGTTTTTTAGTAGATGTAGATTCCTTTTTTTTAATTCTTAAAGGTTTATTCCACCACAGAGTGTAATATCGAGGAGGGACTTTGTAATTACCAATTATTCTATTAAATCTACTCACAATATTGAGGACAGAGTTGGATCCTTGTTGCCCTTGGTAATGTGCTTCTAAATTGATATGCCCCCTCTGTCTTACTCACACTTGGCTGATTAGTCTCATGTTACTCTCATAAGGTTATGTAATGCAGAAGTTGCTGTGACAGGATTATCCAAGATAAATTTGCTGTAAATCAGAGCTTTAAGCGAAATCTGGGGTTTATCTGGAACTTGACGGTAATACGGCACACACGCAACATCACAGTGTCCCATTTTACACAGGCCCGCTGCTATTTCCTGCACATTTACTACAAAGTGGGATTTCCCCCCTCTCTCTGCGTGTTACCCCGGTGTTTTCCGACCTTTGCTGAGTTTGGTAATCCAGTCTGAAGGCACGGGCCTAAATTTACTGGATCGTTTCATCGGAAACACTTGCTGTAAGCAGAAAGCAGCCCGCCGAATAAACCTTGTAAGTGTTAATTGAAAATTGAAACACAGTCCAGCTCAGAAGTTGACCTGCCTCACGCTCTGTGTCGAACCGATCCTAATTCACAAATTATGTGCTGTTGCCATTAAAAAGGCGGCGCATTTTTCCCCACGTAGGTGGGGAGACATTAAGACAGGTTGTCTATTGGCAGAGACACATTTCCAGGAGTATATTGCAAGTAAAGGATAATCAGGAATGCGGAGGGAGTCCCTTCCAGATGACAATGATTTCAACTTTCCATTTTCACTTCTGCGGCTGGGTAATATTTCTGAGGAACGCGTGCGATATTATCGCCTTGTTTACATTACATTTTGCACCCAGTAACCAGTACAATGTGCAAACCTTTACAACGTTAATGAACGTTAATACACAGGAAAAAAAAATCTAACGAAATAAAAATGAAGCATGCAGTCCCAGCAGGATAAAATAAGACACTGCAATGTGAACTAAAACATCAGATAAAAGGTCTTTTCCCTCTGGCAGCATTGTTCTGTTGTGGGAAATGTACTTTGCGCCATTTTGTTAATTTTAAAACTATAAATATGGCCGCCTATTTAAAGGGCGCCTATGCATTTTACGATATATATATTTCACTATCTGGATCTCTGTAGGCGTTGAACGCTCTCTGTTTAGAAGAGGAATATTAAAGTGTGACCATTTGTTTTTTTTTCTCTCTCTCCCCCTCTCTATCTCTCCCTCTGTGTGTCTCTGTCGCCGTTTCCACAGGTCCACGCACTCGGAAACTGAAGAAGAAGAAAAGCGAAAAGGAAGACAAGCGGCCGCGGACAGCGTTCACAGCCGAGCAGCTTCAGAGACTCAAAGCCGAGTTCCAGACCAATCGCTACATCACAGAGCAGCGGCGGCAAACTTTAGCACAAGAACTCAGTCTGAACGAGTCCCAGATCAAAATCTGGTTCCAGAACAAGCGGGCCAAGATCAAGAAAGCCAGTGGTCTGAAGAACAGCTTGGCTCTCCATCTCATGGCGCAGGGACTTTACAATCATTCCACCACCACAATTCAAGACGAGAAGGAGGACAGTGACTGAAGTTGTTCCGTTTTATCCAATTTGAATAAAGGACTGTGACAGGTGCTATTTAAATTCGATCTGCGTGTATCTATATGGACTGAAGTATAATTCAAGCATTTTAAAATTATATATAACCAAACACATTATGGCGTTGTATATATTTAATTTCAGGTAAGGAGATGTCTAGCGATCCCTACTTGATGGAGATTTTATCATTTCGTTCTCAATGTTGTCGCTAATTGTTTTAGTCAATGTCGGTCAGGTCTAGAGATTTTATGTGAACCCCGTCTTTTTTTCTGAACTTGTTCAGAAATTATAGAGAGACTACATAATGAATCGCCGCTACATGCCAAAGATTTTACTATGTTCAAAATGATGTAGCTTCAAATAAAATGTAGACTGTGCTCGGTGCACACTCTGACTAATAGTTTGGTATCGCACTTGTTATTTTCCTGCTAGACTCTAATTTTGGTTTAAGGGACCCATCCAAACACAGTCAGCATCAAAGGTGAACTGCTAACAGTGATAATTAAGCACGTCAGCTAAGATCCCTGGTTCTCGTTTAAGTCGCCAACACAAATCTGACATCTTTTAATAGCACCAAATGTTACTTTGTAAAATGCACCCCAATTGGCATTAAAAAAAAATAAAACAAGCATTATGTGAGGGAGTGGGAGGGACCTTGTACATTAAAGTTTGTTAAACACAATGCATCACTATTAACTGAAAAAAATCACTTCTCGAAAAAAAAAACAGAGCTTGAGGTTGGACGTGAAGCATCTTTGGGCACTATTGCAAAAAAACCCCAGAAGTAACATTACAATACCTGCCACTCGATATTTGAGTGTTTGGCTTAGCGCCGAATTAACATCATTAATGTCCCGTTTTGGAGGCGCGGTTTCCATTCATTTTTCTGCATTTTCAGTAAAAGCGTGCATTAGGAATAACACTTCTAGAATTGAAGTTTGAGATACTGTTTTGCGAGACCTTACACACACACATATATAGTTATATAATATGTGTGTTATTCAAATATATCTCTCTCCGTGTGTTACATAAAAGTACACAATTATTCCTTTTCATGTATCCTGCAGACAAATTGTTTAATTACATTTTAGTTCCTGCAACAAATTGGAGAAGGTTTAGAGGCAGACGTTTGTTTTATGTTCCAACTTACTTTTGCTACGTTTGCTTTGCAAACAGGATGCCCACAGAGGTTTCTCTAACGAGCTTCGCCTTTGTTGGAAACACATTTCAAACAGAAAATCACAAACTTTTGAAAAAAAACTTTCGTAACGTTGTCGTTTAGCTGGTGTAAGCGGCAGTATTGTTCCCCATATGTGGAGCCAGATGGTTATCTATGCAAGGCCCAACGTTAATAAATCCTAGGTGATAGTTGCAACAAAAAAAAACGGCTTTTGGGATAAATTAAGATTGTTCTTTCAATCGGCGAGAGTTGCCTCTTGGCATTTATTTTAAAATGAGAAAACATTTAGCAGAAACTTTTCGACTCTCCTTTCCCGAAAGATTTCCGATAATAATTTGTTCTTTGAACTGTATTGTCTGATACTCATTCCTTTATCTATAATCGTCTGATATCCTGGTCATCAGCCACCAGATCCCTAACACTGGGAAGCTGCTTCCTCCCAGTCGTGGTGCGTTAGAACATGTAAATATAAGACCATTTCCGATTTAATTATTTGTAGTCAAGTTCTAACAGCAATGTGGACTTAACATTTCGCTAAAAATAGAGGGTCAGAGGGAGAAAATATTGCAGGTACTTTGATTCACTCCCCCCTTGCAGGCAGAAAACAGAGGAAGCCTTCGCCATAATTCTTATCCTTACTGTTTTTTCAGTAAAGCAAAATCAAGTTAGTGATGGAAGAGAAATGTGAGGCACGTTTAGACAGAAAGAGGGACAAAGATATCGGAAATGCGCTACCCAGTGGTTTGAAACATTACTTGTCAAGATAACTGTCCAAATATGCTGAAATGTGGAAATGATGCGATTTAGGAAACGCTGTGATAAAATGGCATCGGCGTTAGCAATTTTAAAACTACCTATCCCCCAGAAAGGAGGCCTAAACGACGTGTTGAAAGTCATCAATTCTGGTAGAATTTCATTCCATCAGTGTCAGAAATAAATACTCATTTTACGAGGTAATGAAATCTGAAGGGGGGGGGGGGGGGGGGCAACACGATGAAGGCTATTTTCCCAGCACATATCTACAATATCTTTAAGCAAGGAAGTAACCGCTGCTAAAAGGCGCCTTAGCAAGAAAAGTCAATATAGTTAGAGTGAAAACGACGTATGGAACAGAAGTTGCCTTTTATTTTCTTCACCCGACCGTCTAACATGTTGGTGCAAAAATTGAAAGTTTATCATCAGTGTAAAATACAATCGAGTTAATCAGAGGAAAATTTCCACGGTCATATTTTCAATGATGATAAGGTGTCCACCCACAAGTGTAGAATCTCTTCAACACCCGCATCAGGAAGGAATGTTCCCTTTTGATGTAAAGTACGAAACACAGTTATTGTCCCAAATATAGATATGTATATATAGGAACGATCCCATTATGTTTCATTTTTGTTGGTGCAAAGTGAACATAGAATTGCAATCGAAAGCCCAAATCTTCCCCGAACATGAAAATGTGGATTTATAGCGCACTTGTGACAGCGCTATGAAGGCTCACGAGTTAACAATAAAACATTGTACAATGAGATTGTATTGAGGAGTCAGGTATAACCCCACTGTGGAGTAGGGGCGGTTGTTGTCTAGGTGGGAATTGTGTCCAATATTTGCGACCAAAAATGAAAATAACAGGAAACTCCCAATTCTCAGAATTGTCTGAAGTCTCTATTTCGCTCTCAGCTGTTTTTACACGCCAACCAAGCATTTCTGTTTTATTCTTGGCTGGACTCAGACCCTTATTTCCTGGAGGGCAATAAAATAAAGCATGTCGTCATATTTCGGGCACCTAGTCAGATTTGCAGAGTTTTTCCCTTGAAGCACTTCCAACCAGTCAGTGACGCACTGGTAAACCTGAAACCTGTGCCCCTTCAGCACAATCCCTTAAAATGTAGTGAGGAATTGCTAAATATAGTTAATAAGCAACTCAGTTCTAATTTAGAACTGGGAAGATTATCGGAGCATTTGAACTCCCATGGTATGTGAATATTGGCCTAAAGATGGGGGATCTTTTGCACAAATTCCGATGTTGAGAACCCGCGCGAGCAAATTCAAGTTAGCGCCCTCTAGCTTTGGCTCTGACCAAACAGGGAAAGTGCCTTATTTCCCCATTACAATGTAATCATATACTGTGTATCACCTGAATGTTTGCTTATTTTAATTATAGAACCGATAACTAAAACTTCTTGTTCGAAGAATTAGAAAAAGAAATGTTTCAAATATACTGCGGATTATCCTCTTTTCGCGAATTTTGCTTTACGAAGCAAAAGTTTATTCATAGAATAAGAATCCCTACAGTACAGAAAGAGGAAAGAGTTTGGCCAGCGAAACTTTTATTTTAGCAAGTTACATTTATCTTGCACAGTGTGAACTGTTGCTTAAAAGAAACACCACGATGGAGTTGCGAATTGTTGGATTTTCTTGAGTTTTGACAAGATAGTGTCCAATGAGTAAATTGTGTTTGGATTTCATGCGTGCCTGTTTGAAGACCTTTGTCAGCAGCTCCAATTATTACCTAACGCACCACATTACAGTTAAACGCAATACATTAAAACTGCAAACCATTTCCATACACAATATGACAAGGCGTGGATATATATATATTTATTTATTTCAGTTAAGCCAACATACAATAAGAAACACTTGAAGGCCCTATTAAAGGTAACCATTTCAAAGAATCGAACGAAACTCATCATAGTTCTGCAGAACAACATTTATTTTATTGCGTTTAAACATAAGGCAACTAATTCTATTCTATATATGTGTATCCATATATATGCATATCGTAAGCCTACCTTTGCCCTGGTTTAATATTAAATATGGAACATAATGTTACGCCGCATCATGTTACCTTAACGTATTCTTGGGAAATGAAACCTACTGTTTAATATAAACCTTCCCTTCCCCAAGCATCAAATTTATTGTTACATTGTTACAAAAAAGAATAATTTCTAATTAATGTTAACTCAAATAAAAAGCTCGTGAGTGTGAAGTGAATCCTATACGTTTCTTGGTTTAAAAATTGTTACTTTGTGGAAAGTAAAATTAAACAGGGCCAATGTGATACAATGCTGTTTAACTTGAGTTGTTCAGGAGGGATTTATATGCAAAGTAATTCCCACCAAACTGTTTCGAGAACAGAACACAAAATTTAATTCAAGTGTGTTATTTCGACAGAAGTATTCAGCATCAATTTGAAAGGAATAACTGTATTGGTTAAATTTCGGTAGCCACGTCACTCGGTGCATTGTACTGTAAACTTTTACTCTATGACACAGGACAGATAAAGTGAAATTATCCTATTATCGTGAAGCGCTGTATTCTGGAACCTCCTAGTGGCGTTAAAAAAAGAAGCGTGTTATCGTCGATGTTGTTATATGATGTTATATTGAGCGAAACTCATCTTCCGTGCTCTGAATAATATAAATTACTTGTCACTTTAACTGGCGGAGGAGACATCCTTTGAGGTGGCCACGGAAAAAAACAAAGTTGCATGTTTCATGAACTGTATCTGCAGGCATAATAGTTGTAATATTTTTGTAATATTTTAATAAAACACCAAGTCATCTTATGGATAATAAGAATATTTATAAATGTGCACATAATAAATCAAGAATTGAGATATGTATGTTGATACATACATGCATGAAGGCCTATTCCTATATCTGTGCACACTTTCGGCACATCTGAAGAACATATGTAGATTTGTACTACATTCATATTACTGTGTCAGGATAGCGCACTCCCAACACATTCCACTCAAACACTTAGTTGAGATGATATTCATTATTTACTATGCTACCATTATGTCCGACCAGATTATATTTAAACGTCCCCTTTCATAATGGTTGATATTAATGTGAATGGACACACCACGCTGCACAGATTGAATGTAAAACGGGAAGGGAGGGTATTTATTTTCCACCCATTGGCAGGTACCTGTTAGGAGTCGCGCCTATGCCACTCTTATTAGCCGCCCTGGAGGGTCGCATCTTCTGTCCTCTGTCAGTCACCCTGTCGTCTGTGCCCCTATCCCGGAATCATATCGGAAGCGAGGAAGAGGCGGAGAGCCGACTTGCCCTTTGGGGGGTCAGGGAACAGATTCTGAAGAGCCAGGATACATTAACAGAACATACTGTATCTGATCTTATCAGCCTTATGTCTGTGTGTTATAGACAGAGAGAAAGAGGGCCAATAGCTCTTCCTTACAAAAATGAATGCGATATATAAAAATAGTGGAAAGATTGAAGAGTTTGATAATCATCGCCTTGCATATTTTATTTCTGGGGTTAAGGAGGAATGGTGCACATTTTGCACTCGTCTTGAGAAGTGGGTGAAACTATACAAAAAACGTGAATAACAAGTGGATTTGTTTTGTTGCTATACGAGTTATTTCCTTTGATGTCCCCAATGAAATTAGTAGAGCTGACGCATATCTGTAAAATTAGAATATTTGATTCCAATGTAGGTTTAGTGTCTAACATAATCGAAATATTTGTGGTTTAATCGCGTTTTACTGTAAATGGCAAGATTTCCGACTGGCTTTCGAGCTACCCAAAGGATTTAGTTTGAACTAAAGTTACCGACTTGATATTTGTTGTGTTCTGTGCAATAAGGCATATGCAATCTCAACCTCACCATGTTGTGCGGGGCACATCAATAATATAACTGCTGCAGTTAGAGCCCCTCCCTGAACTGAATAAACTACTAAATCTTACGGATTCCGTAGGCCAGTCAGTGTTACCCAATAGGCAAACGTGAACAAACACGCTTTTATGCATTCATTTTGTGTCATGATATACATAAATGCTGCGTGGCAAAACGCACTTTTAATGAAGTTTCCCCGCTTCCATCCGTTCATTCAAGCATTACATCACTTATCCGAAAATCGCACCATTATTGTATTCTGGAGCTGTGGAAAAGCAGTCCAGAACCTTGACTCAACTTTCACCCTTGTATGTAAACACATTTAAATCTGGCTTGTTATTTTCTCAGCTTTCCCCAAAGATACTTCCCGCACACCTAGTTTATGAGAGTATATTCATGGCTGCACTGAATTGTACACAGTTTCCAGATACCATGCTAAGTTACCATTTCGAGGACAGGGACAGGGACACTACTAACTACTTTTGCTGCTCACATGAACAGTCCGTCGTATAAATCAAGTTTTCCCCAACTCTTGTAATCTTGTTAGTGCGGTATATCATTTAGTATTGTTATAGCATTTATACGTTCACATAATGTTACTAAGGATCAAAACTTCGTTCAGTTTCATCTAATATCTCAGCTTCACTTATTTAACCTATTTCTTTTCGTGATGATTCACGATATGATAACAGGAAAGCAACATTGCAAGCAACTTCGATTTGTTTCCCACAGTAAATGTAAATAAAAGCATAGTAAAATTAATATTATGTCTCTCGACATTATCCTCCAATACTGTAACTGAGTAAAATAGATCTATATTGATAACGCTACTTAGCAAAATCCTGGGGAAATTGTGTCTGTGAAAAGATAGAAGTGAGCTCCAGTTCACCTTACTATTGCATCCCAATGCCTGACTTTAGAGTCCAGTTGTTTGCAGACTACTTTTTTTTCCCGAGAAATTTCATTGACAAAATTTCAAATGGTACAAAAAAATTAGGATTGTATCTGGAACTAGAAGGTTCCTCGGTCGATTGGAATAAAGTCGTGTTTATTATTTTTTTCGTTCATATTGGCTCCTTTTGCCCAGTGAAGCAGATGAAAGGCTATTCTGCTGGAAATCGTGCTCCAATAATTTTCCACATGCTCGGCAGCTGTATGTCTGTCTGGTATCATCAACTTTTAAAATCGCAGAATAATAGTCCACATTACTTAGAATTCCCCAGTCATCATTAATTAGCCAAAACAACATGGAAGAGATCTAAATGATCACTTCAAATTACAGATTTTCACGTATACTAAAATAGTTCTAGAAACATTATTCTTCTAAAAGGGTTACACGGGCAATACAGAATTAAGCATAAAGTCACTTAATGGACCAGCGGTCATTGAATTTATTATTTGATTGCATATTGGTAATTTAGAGGAAATAGATTAAGCAGTGCACCACAATAATGATTCCAGTTTTTCAACAAACCAAATACAATATTACTCTACAAATAACTTATCCGCCTGTAAAACATGGAAAGTCATCTCAAAGCAAGAATCACGATATGCGTCTTTTAAATTACAACAATAACAAAAAGTAAATACAAGTTCGACGGTCACCAATAGAATAATTATCTGTTACAGAAATGTTCGAATCTGACAGGAACCAATTGAAAAAACTTTTTTTTATTTTTAAATTTTTAAAACTGTCATTCAAACATTGTGTCAAACTTTATTTTTGGAATTCTGCCCGTCACTCTTTCAGGGCAAAGTGTGTTGTGAAAGTTTCCAAGTTCACATACAATCCTGATTTTTTTTTTACCATCGAGCCACTTATCCAATATTAAATAAGTCATACGTTCCTTCCAAAAAAAATGGGATTACCTCATCTGTGGAAAGGAGCACTGTGAAGAGATGCAGAAGTTTTGCTGCAGAGAGACTTGCAATGAGAAATATTTTACCTTGCATTGGCACCAGTTTCGCCAGTAACAGTTTCTTTTATACAATGGATTTCTCAACGACAAAGGAAAGAGGTACAAAGTCTTGGTACATATTGCTAGGGAATATGGTATTCATTAATATTTTTACTGGGCGCGTAGGCAGTTCAGAGGATACAGAATCAGAACAGTTAACCCACTATATCTTAATTATGATTAGTGGATTTATCAATTGCATATAGAATTTCATAAACTTAAAGAAAAATATTAGAACAAAATAAAAGCGGGCACCCTACTACACATGGTGCCACGACAAAACTTTTTTAAAAAACGCTGCAAAATTAAGTCGAAAAACTTTTCCGTAGCAAAAAGATATCGAAACAGGTCATAAATCACTATTCCACCCGAACATGTTTGGTTAAGCAGACGCAGAAACGAATGGGCATCATCTTACCAAATGCAGTCTCGAGAAGAGTAATTACTGACCAGGACAAAGTGGCCCATGAATATACATGTGATTCTGCACAAAGGGAGAAAAAGTATTACTAATAATTTTCCACGACAGTTGTATATGGTGACATGCCCCGAGGTGACCCTTGACTTGCCACGTGAAATTCGCTACACAAATTAAGAACATTTAAAAGTCAGATTTCAGAAACAAATATTTCAACAAATACCATTATTATGATACAAACTGCGCCCTTCTGCAATATATTGGTAGTAACGTCGTGGAGACAGAAAGTAAGGGTTCAGGGGTAAAATAAGTTATGCATAATTTGAAATCTAAATCTGGGAGAAAGTAAAATCTGCAGAACACATCTCCTTTGCATTTGTCAGTGTTTTATACTTTCCTGCATAGAGAATACGTGGGGAAGTTGATCTTAACGAAAATCAATTTAATTTCAAACTTTTATAAAGCAATGGAAAGCGCAACTTCTTTCCATGCGAATGCATTTCTAACTTTTCAAAATTACGTTTGGGTGGAGGCTGATCAGGGCGTTTATTTTTAAATAAGATACATTTAACCTTGACTTATTGTGTTCAAGTCATGCAGCGGATTCGATACCATTTTCCGTAAACATTCTCATTGGCTACATTGCAATTAAGTTCTAAACAACTAACTAAATGGCCTTTCATTAGTATAAAGACAAAATTTGCGCAGGACGGAGAAAAGGTGCAATAAGGTTTTTGTTCAAATTGTCTCTTTGGCCTAGCGTATGGTCTTAGTTTTCGCAGACTAGATGGAAAGTATGTTTAATTGTTTGGTCATCAGTTGACTTTCTAAACATACTGTCCAGAGCGTTGCAATTGACACGGTTGCATGCTATCTTAATATATTTTTGTAAATGAGAATCAGACGTCTCGTTTTGAAAAAGTTCTTAACTCGATAAGCAAACCCTTGAGCATTCTAAGTGCATATTGCCTTTCTTAAATATTTCATACATGACCTATACATAGCTTCAACTTTATTGATCTACAAACACAATATCAAGTTCGACCATGCACCTAAACAGGGCACGCTCCGGAAATAAATACAATGGATTGATTATTTCACAAACAAAAAAATACTTAGCATTCAAAAATCATATCAAAACTTCAACATTCAAATAAAAATGTATCGTTGCACTTGATATAATTATGTGAGTTATTCTAAATCTATAACTACATAACTATGATGGAGAAAAACGTAATCTCATCGCCCAGTAACCTTTTGTAAAATGTGAGACATCTGACAAATGTACACGTATCTTATTATAGGTTTAGTGTATGTTTGGAAAATCAGAACATCTTGCTTTTGGAATTAAAATTGTTATTTATTTTCACAATAAACGCAATATGTGGGACTAAACATTTCCTTAATTTAGAACAGGATAACACAGGAAAACAGTAAAATAACATGGGCGGACGATGTATAATATATAGATACACAATATTAAGCACTCGCAAAATAATTATTGAATTCACCTGACCCTTCAAGCATTTCATTACGATCGAGGCCATTTTAAATGAATCAATGCATATGTACTTTTTGTGGTTGAATATGGTTTAAGTCTTTAAGCCGGCATTATGTTTGCAGTTTTGACTATGAATTGGTTGATGAGGTTTATCATTGCTCGTCGGCTACTGTAGTGAACTACGCGTGTAAGAGTGCGAGTGTATATAGCACCTGTGCATCACTGAGTGATCTGTGTACATGGTCAAGTGAAGAAACAATTTTGATGGTCACATTTAATACCGGTATCAAGATGAATAGGGGTACAGTGTCGATTTCAAAAGATCAACAAGGTATCACAAACTCTTTTTATTCTTGCACATCTTGATTTTTTCCAAACTTTTTTTTAGTGTGCAGTCATATATGAAAAGTATCTTTTATCTTTACTCTCAATTATCTTTACCCCCACCGAGTTTCTTGATATAAACAGCATTGACTAGATCTTACACTCCATTTACATTTGCTTCAGTTCACCGATTATCAGCAATGTACCCAAAACTGTTCAGAGTAAACAATTGAACCCGATGGATGCATGTAGATCCCCAGTTAATAAATGAGAACCAATGAAGAGAATGAATTTTAGCTCCCAGGGAAATGGAATAGGATTTCTATGGATGGTTTGCAAGCATTTTGCCAATAACCTCATGTCTTAGTGTTAACTTTATTTGTTTTTTTTGAGGTGAAAAACAAAACTGCAAAGGAAAACGTTACACTTCAACTGCACTCCTGCAATTTCAAGGGCCGAGGGAGAATTTCTCCTAAAGGGATTTGAATTTTATTGTTGTCATAATCATTTGCAGTCTTGTTGTTTCATGACGGATGGTTCTATAAGGGAGGCCCCGTGATAACATTCCAAGACAATCTTCGTGCATAACAGCCACGTTTAAAACAAAACTAGATCCAGGGACGAATTTGAAACAAAAAAACAACAATGAGATTAATTCAACGCAGGAAGTCACTGGATAATGATCAAAGGTGGATTCAGAATCAAAATGAAAGGGGGCTTGATAGGTGTGTAAGGAAGGTCTAATCGGGATGAAGATCTCCTTCATCATCTCATCTCATCAGATTGTGGGACATTTATGTTGCTGATAAGGCAGCTCAGCCGGTTTGTAGCAGGAATGCATCTTTTGGATGCCATGTGCAGTGCATATGTTCAAATACTTCTGAAGTGATTCCAAAGCTCAGGCCGCTTCCAGACAATTGTTTATTAGATGCAAGGAAACAGACATAATAAATGGCTCAAACAATTATAAAAATCACGTTCCCCTGTGACAGTTGGAAATACATCCTCATAATTCAACCCCTTGTTATTAATCACTACTCTATGTTTTAAAAAAACTTGCAATACTTTAGCAAACATAAAATATTACAGAACTTTAAAAATATTCTGCCATCATGTGTTGCTATCAAAATGCTCATAACAACATTGTTTACAGTCAGACTTAGGGGGAAGGAAGTCAAACTTCCTACGGAATATTGTAAAGCATACTTCAGTATAAAATGTCTAAAACAACAATGGTCAAGCTGGTACTAATAGCACAGCACATTATATCACGAATGGGTTGCTGGTTTGCCTGATTTCCCACACACTGACCGCAGAAAATCTGGGGAGACACACGTGGAGATCAAATACTTTCCTTACAATGGCTGAGCACAAGAAAGTCAGTCAATCCAGGTAAATTCGCTCATGTATTACACGTGCTAGCAGTAGGGCTGCAATGGCACCTTTTGAGGTGCTGACCTGATTGCCGATTTAGTCAAGAATGACACCTAATTTGGGATGAAGCTGTAGGAAGTGGGTAAAAAGTACCAATTCATAGGAAAGAGAATTATATTTATTTTGAAGAATCCTATCAACATGTTTCACTTTTAAGCTTAAAAAAAACATTTCATTTATTTGTTTTTTTTTACTGTCTTTATTTTGCGCCACTTTTATTTAAATACCGAACCTTTAATCCAATCAAAAATACAGGAGGTACCTCTTTGATTCTACATTCTTCTCTATTGCGCAAAAGAAGCACTGATTGGGAAACTTTTGCCTTCTGCAAAAATTAACAATACATATCAATAATTGTTGAATCCACAGACATCACAACCAACATAAGATACTGGAGGGTGAAACATATTTTTCATGGTACAGCCAGTTAGGAGAATCAGATTCATAGAGAAAAAAAATGCTGCAATGGTCACCAGCTTTGGAAGAAGCAACAAGAGCATACATGTCATCACTATACTCGGTACATAACCTACTAACTAGGCTGCCAGTGGACAAACGGTGGTAGTAAATATTCTTAAACTCTGACCACATTATTCAACTCTTAATAGCATTACACGTGCTTGAGAACACATGATGAACCTAGTAATATACATGGAGTCGTATTTCTAAGTGGTGTAACTTGTAACTAGTGGTTATGGTTGATATATTGGTCTATGTAGTTTATGTAAAATCCAACTAACATGCAAATTTATTCATATCATAGTTTAACAAGGCAGTGTGCAAGGAGCTGCAGTGTAGTGAGGTAGGTGAAGATGAGTGGGCCATTTGCTGCTTTATATTCAAGTTATGATCACTTAATGGCACAGGAATTAATATCTATTATCCCTTTCCATACATTCCATAATTCTGCAAAGTGTCTGATCATTCTATTTTCATGATTTTGCTGGACTTTTCCATCACATTTCACTCTCTGTGGTTAATTTCAAAATTTATAATGTTTTGCTTTTACATTTCTCGTGGAACTCTTATTTGCTATTCCACAGCTTTCCTTCCCTTTCTGTACAATATTGTAATGAATCTTCACTGTTCTCTTTAATATAGTGCCAGGGAGGGGGGAGGGAGGTTGGGGGATCATTATTTTGCACTTTCACATGTCTGTTTGTACTTTGGCTTTTCCTCTACTCATATTTTTGGAATTTAGCCTCAAATAAAGAGAAACAAGAACAAAAAAAAGAGGGAACTAACAGGCTAAGGAGATCCAAGAATAATAAAATAAAGGAATAAGCAGGGGACAATTGTATAAATGTAAAATAGCCAAAAATACAAATATATAGAACAAAAGGAAGAAGATTATTAACAACAGCATTGAATGGAATCGTAAAAGAGAAAGAAAAAGAGAAAGTTGAAGTGCAAGTGTTGACTGAGAAGGGTCGCATATTTTCTAATGGCTCAATATAAACACACATTGGTAGTTTCAGGGAGCCTTTCAGCCACTGAATGCTACTATAGTGCACAGTGTGGATTCACGAAGGGAAAAAGGCAACTTTTACAGGATATGTAAAGAAGAACTCAAAGAAAGAAGCAAGTGACGAAAATAAAACAATAGGGAAAAAAAGAGGAAATGTGAAAGAAGCATGAATAAAGAATTAGCAAATACATAGAAAGACAAAAGTACAGAATCATGAGAATCATGAAGGTTAAAATAACATTACAAAGAAGAAAGAGCCAAAAATTAAACTGTCACCTGCAGGCTATCACTACAATATTCTGACTTTGATCCCCTGCAACTTGAAGTGATTTGCTGCGCACATGTACTTCACATTATTTTCTTTAGCAATAGCATTAATTCAACAATACAGGCAGTATATGTTACAGGAACAGCCCAAAACAGTATACTTTAATTACCACGATGAGGGAAAAAGTAATTCAGAGGAGATTGCACACAGGTCTTGTTTATAAATCTACATTTAAACAGTGAAACAAGATACTAACAACAAAATGCTTGTGTAAACTTGAAAACCTTTGTTGTAAGAACCCTTGGTCTAAACGTTGTTCGACTGTTGTTCCACAATTAAACTGATACATGTGCTGGTGTATTTATACAATGTAATTTCAGCAATTTGTTCTTTTTCTCGTTTTTCTAATTTTTATCTGCTCCTCTTTTGAAGGAGTCGACCTTTACTTTGGTATGCCTTCAATAATTCACCAAATTGCCCATTTTCCAACTGTGAGTTGAATAGTGAATGTCAGCAAGCTATTCAGTTGTGGGTGTTAGTGCAGCCTGCTTCATGCAGCATCCACACTTTTTCCAGAAAGGATTCCTTAGATGGTGATTAGGAGTGAAGACCCTGGCTGATATTATCCCTCCTTCAGGCACGGCTCTGTAGCCAAATGTATTGTCCAAATTCTGCCAATATATGATCAACAAACTCTGATTTGTGAATTAACTTCAGGTGGCTTAACATTTTTTTAACATTTCTTTGAAGGAACAAAAATAGGTAGATAACTTCTGAAAGGTTCAGGCATTTCTGTGGAGAAGGAATACAGCTTGTGGTGATTATGCAGTTTATGGTAATTTCTTGCATTCGAGCTTGAATGCATCTAGTGAAGTGATCCTTTTCAATTCACTTTGGTCATTTTTGAGGGTTCTTACAAAGGTTTTCATACGTTTCAGTTTGTCCAAGCATTCAATTGCTAGCATTTCTGTATTTCATTTTATTTTTTTAAATAGAAACAGCAGCAATATTATACCTGGCCACTTGGTATAGTTTATGATGGTTAAAATATTCCCATGGCTCAGTACATTGTCTACCTTTGGGCCATGGATTTGATTGCAGTCTAAACCGATGGGATGAAAATCGCTTCTCAATGCTAGCTATAACATTCATATATAAAAATTAATTCCCATCGACATTGAATCCTCAGCACAACTCTACCCGCCATTTTTACACAAATTAACAATCTCACAGGAATGGCGAGGATTACTACAGGAAATGAAAGAAAGAAAACAAACACTAGTGGGGGGATGGGGTGCTCTTGTAAGATTGGGGCTAAAACAAAATGCAGCAGAATAGAGGAAGCTTTATTCTATATGCGATTTATGTTGTTTCTGATGTGGAAATTTTGAAAGCTGATATGGAATACTAAAATTGTGAAGAGATCAATCAGGAGCACTGAATTTGTACCTTGATTATCCCAACACGGCAACATTCAGTCCCCTCAACCTTAACTACCAACACCACCAGACCCCCTTCCCCCCCCCCCCACTCCCACAAAGTCCCTCTGTTTAGCAAGAATTAAGTTTCGGTGCCATGCTATAATGGATGAGATGTGGTAAGTGAATTTTTTTTTAACAGAGGTACATTGGCATTATTAATGGTACCTTTGATGTGATACAATAACAACAATATGCCACAATTCATGGAAACTATTCCTGAAATTTAAGAGGCAAAACATAAGAAACAAAATTCCAGGTGTGGGAGGACTTTTAAATTATGTGTTTCTGCTATTAATTCCGATTTTTGAGACTCCAAAACATAGATTGCAAGTTTAGCTCTTCACTTCAATACAGCATTGGGAATATTCAAAACAAATTTGAATATTTAAATTAGAATTTAGATGTCGGCTTAATAACATTAAAATCAGCTTTGCATACATGGAAATAAAATAATAATTTAACAACAGGAAGTTCAAACACAAACTCAGGCTAATATTGATGACAAAAATATAATCGATTCATTATCATATTTTGCTAGGGAATATACTTTTGGTATGATTTCCTGTTCCATATAATTAATTAACTCTTGCGAAGTGCAGCTAAAACTTTACTCTTATTAAAGGATTTGTATATTTCATCCTTCATTTGGTATGTCGTATTATTGCCTGGATTATTTCTAAGGAAACACAACTGCATTGTATTAATAACTATATTAACAGTTATTAATACAATGTTGTGCCTACTCTTTTAGAAAATGTGTTAACCCATTTATTTTAAATTGGCTACCATCTCTATTAAAAGGTACAGTAATTATCCTGATTGCCTTAATATTTATTATGGATATTACACAAGATTTCATCACAATTATTTTTAACTAACTAGCTCTATATCTCGTTGCATATAGATATTATGATTCTATTGTGCATTTAGCTGCATACATTGGAATAGAATTTCATAAAATTTTAATTTGAACTATGCAAAATAATTATCTGATGACTATAATTGATCTTCGTTGTGTTATCTTCTTTGATTGAAAATTTCTTAATATATAAAACTGTTATATATCCAATCAAGTAGATTTCTCCTCTTAATACAAGTAGACAACAGAGAACATTGCACCTTTAACTGAGAAAAACAGAGTTTTGTGTATTCTCAGAAATCTCCCATAACAATGCTCAACAATTGTACTTATGTTCAATAACAATCGTAGCACAGATAGGATAATTTTATGAGCTGTAATTGCTGCTAATGAAGGATTATATTATTTGTCCAGTTGACAATTAACCTATAAAACTATTTAATTTCAATATGCCAGAAGTATTGCAACACCTTGTGTGACATGAAGTTTAATCCTTCTGCTGGAAAACACCAATGAAAATTACAAAGCTAACCATTGCGCTGAATGTATTTATATTTATCCATCTTGATTGAATGAACAAATGTAAAATAATGCTCTAAGTAATATTTTTAACCAAATAAATCATAATAATGCACAGTAGTCAAAAACTGCGTGTGATAATGAAATTCTTTTGTGTTATTTTTGAAGTAAACTGGAGAACAGCTTTGTGAAAATAACATACGCCTTTGATTCAAATGTACTAACTAATGGCACTGAAATTAGTACACAGTGAAGTTTCAGCTCCCAACCCTTCACGAGCTAGCTCAAACACTTTAGGATTCACAGTACCCCTCTAACAGAACAAAACAACTGGATAATGCTTGGTTTACTCTCTAATTAATGATCTAACTAAGAAATGTCTGTGTTGTGTGTCTTTGAAGTGCAAGATTTTAAAGAAAAAGCTTTTATTAGTAAATTGATTGTCATTAAAAGGATGTACTTTTAGTCCAGTGACAGATTTCATGAGTAGAAAAGTAATGAAATAACTCCTAACTTAAAGATCCAAAGAGAGTGGAAATATTTTTAACATAAAATATATTAAGTAAGCATTTTTTGCTTACATAATGATTACAATTGTAAAAAAAAATCAGAAAAAATAGTATTTGACCCAATTAAAATTGGGCCTTGCATTCCAACATTTCCATTATTATGTCATTATAGTATAACTTCTTTTTCTTGTTTTGTAAGAAAAGATGCAATCACATGGTTCATCCTTAATTAATTGCTTTTCTGAAGCTTTTAAAATGGATAAATACAATACTGCGTGGTGTTGGCTAGCTTAAGGACATTTTTCATTTGTGAATTACATTATCTGTTAGGAATAGAATTACAGCTTATTACATCTAAAAAAACTATCTATAAATCAATGGCTAACACAACATTATGTAAATTTCATTTTTCAAATAGCAGTTAATAAATTCTGGAAATTATATGATTTGTGACAGCAATAATTAAATAACCTGTACTGAATCTATTGAACTTTAAACGTTAGTCAAATTAATTTGTAAATTTGTGACGCGTTCATTTTTTGTTAGCTCTAAGTAGTTACACTAAACTTGAAGAAACAACATGTCAGTTCAACAAGAAATAGGCTCCTAAGCCGTGCTGTTTTAATGATTTACAAAGTTTAAAAGAAGTTCCATACATCTATTACATATATACGTACATATATACACATCTGAGCAAATACTTAATGCATGTTTTCCCTAGTAGGTATAAACGGGAAATAATTAAATGCTATTTGTGAAATGCATGCATAACAAAAAATAAAACATCATGTTATCTTCTAGCCAGCAGTGGCAACATGTTTTAAAATAAGGATATTAAAAGGGTGGTTGGAAAACAAACAAGCAATTAAATCAGTACAAATTAAGTCTGGTTTCTCCACCCTGCCATTTAACTGCTGCATGTTGAAGTAAAACAAAGAACTCTGGTATGGTCAATGTTTTTGTGCACAACTGCCTCGAAGCAACAATGCTAGTTTAATTTATATGCAAATTAAAACATAAATGAGAAAGTAAGCTCTGGAAATAGCATGACAAGATGATAAAAAATGTAATACACTTCAAAATTCCCTTCCTTAAAATAAGAGCTGCCTGACTGGCAAATGGCCACTTTCTATTGAAATCAGTAGCTATTTTCATAGAATGTTATGTGGAATGTAAGGGTGTCCTCTGGAAGTGGAAGAAAGCTCCAACAAACATTTCTTGTGAGATCCAACATCAGGATAATTTCACAGTCTCACTTCTGACTGCTTCGTCCTGAGTTGACCAGCACCATGCAAGGCTGATCAAAGGCCATCGGAAACATCAAGTAAGAGTGAATGGGGTTAAAGTATGCTAATACAGGAGCTAAATTTACTTTAATCCTGTTATAATACAAGTTAATGCAGAGGTGGTGGAGGGGCTTTCTGCCTTACCCCACTGATTCAGAAGGACCCCTGCAAATCATGAATAGAACCAGCTTCCTATTCTTTCTGCTGTTGGGCTTACGCTTTTGCAGATGCACACACAAGTCCCTCCTTCTACATTTACTAAGTGTCAACAGTCGGGTGAGCAAGACTTCACAGTTCCTTAGATCAGTACTCTGTGACCTTCCACATTTAAGTACAGGACATTAGATTAAGCATTCCAGCTGTTGCTTGAATTCTGATTGTTTTTGGGGGAGGGTGATTCCAGGTTGAAAAAAAAACTTGCCCAGAATTTTGTAATACACATGACCATTTACATTTAATTCTTGTTAGTTCCCTTTTCACAAAAGGTTTGCTATTTTCATCTTTTTTGTTTAATGTAGGAGTGTTCTAATATTTCCCCGCAGAATTATATTTGTAGTTTTAATCTCAAATCCAATATATCTACAATATTTTCAGGAAAATAACAAACCCTTTTCAGTTGTATAATGGAGGGGGAGGAATGATCACTTTTGGGTGTTTGGTCTGATCAAACGATGGTGCCTGAAATACATTCATTGCCATATTGATAGGAGCAATATTCTGCCATTCCTCTGCATATCCATAAACAGATGAAAAAAACTCTTCCGTGTACTAAGGACACCTCTCTGAAATTGGTCAAAAACTTGGTCCAAGTTTTAACGAGTTTTCAGGTTTTAGATTGGCCTAACCAGTGGTTCTTAAATCAGCTGCTGGTGGCCGTCAAAGGCAAACCTTTCTTCATTTACATTGATATAGGGCGGAATTCTCCCATCTCACCCGTGGTGGATTTGGTGATGGACAGGAATGGAGAATCTAGTGGGAGCCAGTAAGTCGGAAACTCACTAGTGTAAAATCTCAAAGCAATTCACCCATTGGTGAGTTAATGGGGGGTGTTTCTTCCCACTGGCTGGTTGTGTGAACGCCATTTGCAGTAATTTCCCTCTCATGAATGCTCATTAAAACAGCTGCCTGCCGGCATCCCATGAAGCCTTCTAATTTTCCATCACTTTGGTGTGAAAATACGTTGACCTAAAACCCAATTGCTAATGAGAGGCATGTATATGGTAGTCCTCAGTTTGCAAGAAACTTCTGAGTGAGAGCAACACTGCTCTGTTGCTCCTGATGCACTGTTCACGACTCTGCCAAGGCAGACCGGTTCCTGTCCTCATGCTGAGCTGGTCTTCATGGACAGCACCAAGCTGCTGGACCCATGGGCCCTCCTGTGTCAGTACTGCACCCGGGGTTGGTGAGTACAGGGGTCTCCTTGCCCCTGTTGCCACACAGCGGTGTCTAATTGGACAGCACTGTGCTGTGGGATTCATGCAACAAAAGTTTGAAAGGTTTGGGGTGGAGCACGAGGTGAGACTGGGGGTTTTGGGGGAGGAGGAGAGTGGCCTGACGAAGACAATGGGGAAAATGCAGAAGGAGGTCTGTGTAAGGAGGTGGATGAAGAAGACAAACAATGGAAGGCAAGCGGAAGATTGAGGGGAGGCAATGTGGATCTCAACAAGACTAAATGAAAAGCTTGCCAAAAAGATGGTCAAAGGGATACCACATAGTTTACCGGAAGGGGATGTACAAAGACTCCAGAGGCAGTGAGTAGAGGTCCATGTGGGGCGGGGCGCCTCGCAAGTGATGGGCTTGGGGAGAGGGTGGTTGAATCACTTTTAGGCTGCTAGCCTTTGGGTTTGCTGACACCAGCTTTCCTCTGGATTGCTGACATCTTGAATGGTCTGGTGAAGACAGGTGGGCTGGAGAGTGTGATTTGAATGTGCTGGAATGGTATTTAAATATGGCGCCAGAACCTTTGAGCCTGCCAGCTGACCGTGGGCTGCTGGTCTGCCAGGTGACTTGGAGGGAATGTGCATGTGCATAATTAATGAGGTGCGAAGTGCAGAACCTGGCATGGGATCCGTTCTGGCCAGTGGGAAATGTGCCACCAGAGTTGCCCCTTCACTGCACTTAGTCTCAAAATGGGAGAATTCTACCCATAGAGTCAAAAGGAACAGGAGTGCTCCACAACAGAACTGTAAGCTGCTATTGGCCCACATTTGCACTGTCCAGAACCTGATAGTCAGTGCTGGTGCCTGAGCTGGCTGGCTTTGCTCTGAGACTATTCAATGAGCTATATCAGGAAACCTGAATGTTTCCTATAGCTTATCAGCTTTATGGTAATGAAGTCCGAGGACCAACTTTGGTCAATCCTTAGGCTGATTTCTCTGAGCGCATTTTGCAGTAATTGGGCACCATCCAATATCTCACCCACATATTTTAGCATAATTTCAGATGCATTATTATTGATACAATCCACTTACAAAATGAAAAGTTTAATTTCATCATGTCTTTGTAAATATTGTGATTTCAAAATCAAAACTAGAAAATGTCAATTAATCAGAAGTTATAATAATTACAAAGCAACACTGTATTTGCAAACCTATCATAATGATATTAACATAAACACACATTTATCGTGAGCTATTGCCTTGTAGAAAATAATTAGATCATTCCATAGTATCTCGAAATGCGCTGAAAAATAAATAAAACTACAAATCACGGAGCCCTTTAGATCTTTGCACATGTAACAAGGTTCCTAAGTTTTCTCCTTGATTATATTTATTTATATTCATAACCTGATTTACATTGTATCATATAGTTGAATATTGGAGTCACATTAATCTGCTTAAAATATATTTCCCACAAAACCCATTGTACATACCAGCAACTAATTTAGTTATATGTATTGACAAAAACTTCTGTAATTGTGATTTTACATGAGAGAATTTAATATTTTACTGAGTGAAATACTAAATTTTAATACTAATACTAATTCTAATCCTAGATAACAAAAATAATGTTACAAAATGCTTGATAGAAAAACATATCTTTTGTTATAATTTTGAAAAGCAAAGAGGTCTGTCATATTTTGAACTATGAACTGAGCTTAACATTAAAATATATTTAAATTATTGGTACAATCAGCAGCTTCCTCTAACATTTACATTCTAAATTTTCAACATATATTTAATTCTGTTGTTGACTGCATTTGAGTTTCAACAAGACCAGACCTCAACCAAGATTTTCACATTCCGATTTTCCACAGTACAGATTGCATTTTAAGAAGAAGTACTGTATACAATTATGATTTCACAGAAAAAGTGTTTCAGATATTATCAAACAGAAACATGCTGCATCTTAAACAGCATGAGGAGAAGAAGCTGTTTTCTGTTGCATGTACTTGGTTGTACCTCAATTATGTTATCGATGACCTTCTTATTGATGACCCATATGACCTTCTACACTCTCTTCAATGTTATTTCTGCCCAACAATTTAACTAAATATACAGATTGGATGTTATTGATCTCAACTTGAAGAGGCTTTTAATTAGCAGCAATTGGATCTGTGCTTTGCAATCTCACATATAGCTTGTTGAAATGCAAATTGTACAGTATTTAACAGACCATTTTTCTTGTGATTTTTTAACGCAAGATTTAATCAGAGAATCATAAAATGGTTACCACACAGAAGGAGATCATTCAGCACATGTCTGTGGCAGTTCTCTGTAAGAGCGACTCAGCTAGTCCCAATCCCCTGTCTTATTTCAGTAGTCCTGCAATTCTGTTTCTTTTGAGATAATTACAAAATTCACTTTTGAATATGCCACCACCACATTGTCAGACAATACATTCCAGGTCCTAGCCACTCGCTGGCTAAACTAATTTGTCCTCACATTGCTTTTGGGTTCCCTTTACCAATCAGTGTAAATTGGTGCCCTCTTGTTCTTGACCCTTCCACTAATGGGCACACTTTAGCTCTTCAAGCCTCTCATGATTTTGAATACCTCTATCTCAATTCTCCACTCAACCTTCTCTCCTTTAAGGAGAACAACCCTGGCTTCTCCAATTTATCAACTTAAATAAAGCCTCTCATCCCCAGAACCATTCTTAGAATTTTGTTTTGCACTCACTCCAAAGTCTTTACTGTTTGGTGCCCAGAATCGATCACAATCCTCCAGTTGAGGTGAAACCTATGTTTTAAAAATTTCACCTTGCTTTTGTACTCCATACTTCTAAAGTCTAAGACCTCATTTGCCTTATCATCTGCCTTTCCAACCTGCTCTGCCACCTTCAATGATTTGTACATTTATATCGTCAGATCCCTCCTGCACAAAATTCAGAATTGCACCATTTATTTTATATTGCTTTTCCTAATTTTACCTACTAAACTGTACAATTTCTGACTTTTCTGCATTAAATTTCATCTGCCACATACCAGCTCATTCCGCCAGCCTGTCTTAAAGTCTATCACTATCCTTCGCACAATGCACAGTACTTCCAAGTTTTGTTTCATCTGTAAATTTTGGATTGTGCCCTGTAAACGGTATTCAGGGTCATGAAAAAAGATCAAGAACAGCAGTTATCCTGGAATGGAAACCTGGGGAACCCCACTATGTACCTTTCTCCAATACAAAAAACAACTGTTCACCACAACGCTCTGTTTTCTGTCACTCAGCAGCCTTCACATCTATACTGCGCCTGTACTTGTCATGCACGCCCTTCTCTGTTTCATCTTCATCATTATCTCTTTCATCATCCAGGGAACTCTGTCATAGTTTGTCCTACCTTTCCCCTGGTGGGAATGCACATTGACTCTATTTCCTTTTTTGTTCAATTACAGTTTTGCCAGCCAATCTTTAATTCTAATTTATTTGGGTCAAATCCATTCTCATCCCATTGAAATTGTTCCTCTCCCAATTAATTATTTTCTCCCTGGTTTGTTCCTTGTCCTTTTCCATAGCTAAATCTTATGACACTATGATCACTGTCCCTAAATGTTCCCCTGCTGACGCTTCGTTAACTTGTTCCACCTCCTTTTCCAGAACCAGATCCAGCAATGTCTCCTTTCTCATTAGACTGGAAACTTCTTAATCAATAAAATTCTCCTTAACACACTTCAGAAAAATTTCCCCTTCTATCCTCTTTACATTCATTATCCTAATATAAACTAGGATAGTAATTTTGCAACTCTTTGCAATTTCTTTGAAAATGTATTCAATATTCTTCCCACTCATTGGCAGACTATAGAATACAGCCAGTAATGCAATAGTATTTTTATTGCTTATTAGCTCCAACTAAATAGATTCTGTCCTTAACTGCAATAAAACATTTCATTTCTCCAGCACTGTAATGTTATCCTGAATCAACACTATCAAATGCACCATGGTAGGGGTGCCAGGATGGCACAGTGGTTAATACTGCTGCTTCACAGCACCAGGGACCCGGGTTCAATTCCGGCCTTGGGTGACTGTTTGTGTGGAGTTTGCACATTCTCACAGTGTCTGTGTGTGTTTCCTTTGGGTGTTCCAGTTTCTTCCCATAGTCCAAAGATTTGCGGGTTAGGTTGATTGGCCATGCTAAATTGCTCCTTAATGTCAGGAGGATTAGCAGGGTAAATATGTGGGGTTACAGGGATAGGGCCTGGTTGGGATTGTTGCTGGTGTAGGCTCGATGGGCTGATGGCCTCCTTCTGCACTGTAGAGATTCTATGGATAAATCCTATTATAACTTACTGAAATAAACATTTAAACTTTCATTTTCAATCTCAATTATTAAGCAAAGATAAATTAATTTTTGATAAATACTATTTTTGACTTCAATATAAATAGTATATAAGAATATGGTTGGAATAGCATTTATGGACTAATTGTTTGCAATACTTACATACTTCAAATGGACAGTCTTAGTTATGAAGTTACAAGTTGAATATGTAGCATAATGCAATGTATGTTCTCATTTAAATTAAAACAATCTAACTTTACAGATAATAGCTTAGCCTTATACAGAACAACACATGGGTTGAAATATGTTGTGTTCTGATCATGTCACAAGTTCTAACATTGTATTCCAGCTTTTGACTCTCAGCTGCCTAGCTGTTATTTATTAAGTATACACGGAATGTATAACTTGTTAACTTGAAAACCATTCTTGAGATTGTGGGTCATGTTCTATGACTGAAATGCATTAGTCGGTTAGATCTTAAAGCACACTTCCTCAGCCGTATGATATTGTGTAGTGAGAAGTGGGAAGAAAGGGAAAACAGTGTCATTGCTTGTTCATTCCACACACTGTGAGATTTTAGCCTCTGTTTCATATTCAAATAATCATTCACATTGTGAAACATAACATTGTTTTAAATGATGAGCAAAATAATAGGAAATGGAAAACTGAATTGTTCTTTTCAGACACCAATATATTCAACCTGCTATCTACTGCTGTTCAGATTTATTTTTCCTTCTTTTGGTGTTTATCAATGTGTCTTATTTTTGACATTTCTGTTTTAGTATCTACAACTGACATCAAGCATATTAAATTATATATATAATATAGGCGCAATCAAAATACAAGACTCTCAATTCTAAAAATAATAAATAAATTGACTTATATCATGTCTGATCATACTGAAACACTGCAAAGTGGTTCATAAAATGAATTATGTTCAATATTTCATCCCACTAATGAGACTTAGCACCAATTTCAGAAATGTACCCCTGCTGTACCAGTGTGAATTTTCCCATTTCCCACATTAGCCATTTTAATGTTTCCTAATGTGAGTGCCATTTAATGCCAATTTATGTCTTCGCTCACAAGAAGCTGGATTGAGAATGCCCAAATGCATTTCATGTAGAACCCATACTGCTAGTAAGGAAAGAGAATTTTCACCCCATCTGTCTGCTGGATTAGAATCGAGGTCCCGGATGTAAAAGGTCAGCACGTTAACACAATGTACCACATACTGCCCCTTTTCAATCCATTTCAACAGCTTCAGAAGTTTAAGGTTTTACTGCCTATCGGTACCAATTGCTGAGCAATTCCATGTTTAATGAAATAATGCTTTAAGATGGCACATTGTTTTTACAGTTAATAAAGTGAAATCCTTAACAGAGACCTGGAAACTGATAAATGGAATCTGTCGGATTTATCTAAAAGTTGATAGGTGACAAGTGACATACAAAGATCCTATAATCTTTTGGTACACAGATGTGGTTTTATAATTTAGCCAATGGCATTTCAGGAAGCAGCCAGTATAGGGTGTGTAATTAAGAAATGCTAATATGGAGTAACTCCCATGGCATGTGATGCTGCCCAAATTCCACAAAAGACACACATTCGTAAAGTGGAACAAAATATCATTATCCTAGATCGGATGTTGCAGTTGTTCCTTGCTTTTGAATGGACCTACCTTATATTAAGCTGATCTTTCTCTACACCCTATCTATAGCTGCAACATCATATGCTTCACCCTCTCCTTTCCTTCTCCCCTATGTACTCTATGAACGGTACGTTGATTGTATAGCGCGCAAGAAACAATACTTCTCACTATATTCCAATACATGTGACAATAATAAATCAAATCAAATCACAGTGATTTGTTTTCATCTACAGGAGGAGTAACGTGAACATAGTTGAACAGCGATTTTATAAATATGCTTCCTGTTTTCCATTTCCGTAGTAGTACCAAAAGCCTTTATGGATAATCGGTTAGTTTATTGATATTAAAGGCCTCGAGAATCTCAGAAATAAACAAATACATTTTATATGAATTTTAGAATATAGTAGCTGAATATATTGTGAAAACCATTGAAATTAATTGCATTATAATAATTTCTGAATTACAGATCTAGAATTTAATATCTATTAATAACTGCAAACGGTCAGTTATTTTATTCATTTATTTCAAAACAAGAAATTCACAAAGACGTCACATTAACATGTGACACCTGTTCATTTCAAGGCTTAAATGGGAGTAACCATTTACTGATTGTGGGGTTAAATGGATATTAGTACTGTTCTTCCACCCAGAACCTGATTGTCTAGTGCTCAGGCCATATCATTTCCTTGGTGTAGGGTTGTAGGTTTTAGAATTTTTTTATTAATGGCATGGAAACTTTGAATTGATTAGAGTTACACATTGGTAAAAATGAGGGCAAAAGGGGAAATGGCAAGAGCACAGGACTGCTAAGGGAATAATTGATCAATAAAGGCTGGATAGACTGGAGGACATTTCTCTAGAAAAAAGAAGTTGAAGCATAACCCAAGAGAGGTCTTTAAGACTATGAAAGAGTTTGATAGGGCAGTTCAAGAGAAAATATTTCCGCTTGTGGGAGAGTTCAAAAATAGAGGTAATCAATATGAGATAGTCACTAATAAATCCAAGAGAGACTTCAGGAGAAAATTCTTTATCCAAAGAACAGTAAAGGTCTGTAACACTCTACCACAAGAAGTAGTTTGCAAAAATTGCACATTTGCAAAAAGCAAAGTCCCCAGAATAGGAATGTGGTAATGACCAGATAATCTGTTTCCGTGATATTGATTGCGGGATGTACATTGGCGATTTTTCACTGAGGTTAATTCATCTGCCTCTTCTTCAGAATAGTGCCATGGGTTCTTTTATATCTGCCCGAGAAAGCAGTCGAGCTTCAGTTTAACACCTCAATGAAAGATAAACACATCCAATAGTACAGGATTTCCTCTGTACTGCATTGGATTGTCAACCAAAATTTTTGTGCTTAAATCTCGAGAGTGGGACTTGAACCCATAACCTTTTGATTAGAGTCAATAGTGTGGTGAATCAAGCCACATGAACAGCTAAGTTACAAAGGATGCATAAGTGTACTTAAGAGGAAGTTAGATCAGCACATTAAGGAGAAAGGAATAGAAAGATAGACTGATGCGGTCAGATGACGGGGTACATGTGGAACACACACACCAGCATAGAGGAGTTAGGCCAAAATGCCTGTTTCTGACTCCTAGAATCTAGGGCTAAAAAATTATCTGTTCCTGTTTTTGGGTAATCTGCCCAAGCCTAGTTCCTTTGAAACAGACAGCCTGCAAACTTTGTGCTGTGTTCTTATTTGCATGATTATAGCGTACACTTGAGCATGGTCAATACTGGCTGTTCAACATGGGGCTGAGTGGCATGCAAGTCCAGGATGTGTTGTAGCTAGCCTCATAAAGCCAATCTGTCCCTCTTAAAGGGGAGCTGCACCCATTACTAAGGTAGTTACTGTTGTCTGCTGTGGAATTGTCTGCAAGTGGAAGCCAGAAAAATGAAGCACCAGGGAAGAGAGAAGACACCCAGGTTAATGAATGTGGGCATTGGCCGAGCACTTTCAGAGGCCATGTTTCCACAGTGAGTAGGGAGGGAGAGATGGTGGAGGTCGGCACAGGAGGCACTCAAGAGAAAACCTTCAAAAGGAACAGAAGCAGATGGCCAAAGAGGTCAGTCGGGAATTGGGTCTGGAGCACATAGAGCTAGTGACATAAGAAGTTTAATGAACTCACATGGGTGGTAAAAGTCAGTGAATGCATTCATAAAATACTCACTACACCATCAACTCCCCATGCTGTTCAATGTACCATTCACCCATCAGCAGTTCCTAGGAGTCAGGAAACAGGCCCAATATTCAGATGTCCCACCTCACCCTCACATGCCTCCTAATGGTATCAGCCACATACTCACCACTCACAGCCTCCCCATGCCTCCAACTATTCAACTATGGCAGACACATCAATCAAACACAGTAATAGCATTCCTGATGTTCCACTCACTCTCCTGCAAGACAAAGTGGCACACAATTAAAGGGAACAGAGCAGAACCAGTGCAGACAGTCACATCTGTATCACCTAAGCACTAGGACGGAAATGGTGCTCTGCATCACGGGACTGGCAGCAACAGAACCCATTGCACCCAGCATCGCTGAGAATATTGAGGATGATGGTATGTTCCTGCCTTATGTCTCTTATCAACTCCGACCCCTATTTCATCCTGTAATCTGTAACAAAATGCCAGCTACTAATGGTGTGACCCTGGGCCCCTTGCTTTTCAGAAACCCCTTTCCTCACATCTACTTTCCCTTTTGATTTTCTGCTTTAATATACCCAAGAATAGCCATTTGCCCATACACAGTAGCCTCAGAAGGAAGGGCAAGAGGAACACCACAATGATACATCTTTACTCAATCAAAACTCACAACCACCAGTTCAGATGCTGACACTAAGCCATCTCTGGTAGGGTAGAGCAGAATGGGGTAGTGTAGAGTTCTGTTACAGGGGACTCAGATGAGGACCTCAATGGGGTGACATACAGGGGAACACTGATGAATGTTCACTCTGTGATGCTTGGTGCCTTGTTAGGCATGCCAGAAACCATCCTATTGCTGTCAAGAGTATGGAGGAATTCAGCTCCAGTGTGACGCAGGGAATCACTCAGAACTCGCAGCTTATCCTTTCCACAGTGGAAGAGATTGCCAACTCCATGACAACAATTTCTAATCCAGCTGTGATACAGCATCTGGTGGTCACTGTCTCAGCTTCCACTGCAGCTCAGGTGGAATCCATGCAACATCTGAGAAGTGCAGTGGAAGTTCAGATGGAAGTCATGGGATTCATGGTTATTCCATGCAGGTTCAGATTGCTGCTATGATGGCAATACCTCTCAGTGCTCAAAAAGGCATGCAGTTCAAGATCTTCCCTCCAAGAGAAAGGAGATTCACACTGGTGCGGCCAGGGGGAATGGTATTGAAGTGTGCAGGATGACAGCATTTGTGTTTCCTACAGTGCCAGAACCTCTTGCTGTTGCCTCTCAGCCAGACAGTTGCTATCCATGCCAAGGTAATGCAGTCTGAGGCCAGGCCCTCAAGGCGCAGAGTTGCATGAAAGGCTGTCTGGCCCCAGTGAAAGTCAATGGCTTTCTGCCAGCCATGCTGAATCCACTAGGGTAGCACTGCTTAGGAACACAAGGTTAGGCAAAAGCACCCATAACTGGCACTGAGATACACAGAGATGAATAGTTCATTTCTGTTTGTTCAGTTGGATGTGTTTTTGTTTAAAGATGTTGTGGAAAGGTTTTGGGTGGTGTCTTTTATTGCAGGAACTTGGCCAAAAAGATGATGTGACAGTGTGTCACAGATGGCCCGGAAGATAGGGACTAATGCAGCCATGATGTTGAAGGGATGATCTCCGAAAGAGAGCGGAGTCTGAGCAGTCACTTCTGGAATGCAATGAGATGCAATGCTGTAGGGAGGCAGTAGCATAGTGATATTGTCGCTGAACCAGTAATCCAGAGACCTAGGTAAAGCTCTGGGGACCTGGTTCAAATCATGTGCTGGCAGATGATGAAATTTGAGTTCAATAAAAGAAAATCTGGAATTAAAAGTTTAATGATTACCATGAAACCATTGTCAATTATCATGAATACCGATCTGAAGAAAACAAAATCCCAGATGCTCCCTCCCTTCTATGTGGTCCGAGACTGCCTGATTGCAATGGCTGTGCCTCATGATGGTGATGTTATGGAAGCTGCAGCAGACCAACATGAACTTTTATATATGCTCTGAAGATGGTTACCCCACCATTCTTGCCTCATCTTCCTACATATGAGCACTGGTTTTCATTGTACACCCATTGTCCTTGAGTGGTCAGATGACAGAGGTGAAAGAGTAGATCCCTTTCCTCTGGTTTTTCTTGGCCTGTGGATGATGGGAATGGCAGGTTGATTCAGGATGAAGGCATTGTGACTGCTGTTAGGAAAGTAGGCATTCATTGACGTATTGGTTTGTGCATGGTTGCACACCAAGGCACACCCATACCCTGGTGTGAGGCTGCTGGTCAGCATGGTGGCACAGTGGTTATCACTGCTGCTTCACAGCATTGAGGACCCAGTTTCAATTTCAGCCTTGGGTGATTGCCTGTGTGGAATTTGCATGTTGTCCCCGTGTCTGCGTGGGTTTCCTCTGGGTGCTCTGGTTTCTTCCATCAGTCCAAAGATGTGCAGGTTAGCTGGATTGGCCATGCTAAATTGTAGCTCAGTGTCCCAAATTGTGCAGGAGGATTAGCGGGGTAAATATGTAAGGTTACAGGAATAGGGACTAGGCAGGATGGTCTGTCAGAGTCTGGGCAGACATGATGGGCCGAATGGCCTCCTTCTGTACTGTAGAGATTTTATGATTCTATGGTCCTGTAACAATCTTTTTGTTGAATCTGAGGTGCCTGAGTACTGTTCCTAGGTGAGGCTGAGGTAGAAGTGCTTCCTTAAGATCCATGGTTGGTATTGCCTTCTTCCTCCTCCTCCTCCTCTCTCTGCACAGAGTTTGCTCTCTCCGGAGTTTTCACTCCAGTAGCCTGTTATGTTGCAGTCCCAGAACAACTGCAACTATAGCCCTTATTATATTGTGGGCAAGTGACTAAATCTTCTGCTCTTTCTGTATGGATGCACCAACTCACCAGAGCAACCAACACTTTGCAGTACTTGCACAAACTTTCGAAAAGCAGGAATGAAAAGCACTTCACCTACTTGTTGGAAGGCTGACTCTATTGGGAGAGTGTCCCGAGTGCAGCCAAACGCATGTCCAGCTGAGAGTGATCAGCCCAGGTGTTCACTTTACCTGCTCAGTCCAATCAACTGTGTGTCCAATCAGCAGAGAACACAGCTAATTGTTACAATTTGAGCACTCCTGAAGCATCTGCTGCATGCAAGGCACACCTGCACTAATGCCCCTCCCAGCATGGGACACTGCACGGGCTACACCGAAAGTGGTTGGGAGTGCTGCACGTGCCATTTTGTGAACTTGGGGCATCCATCACATTGGCACCAGTGGTGCTACAGATCCCAATTCAATGAGCAACGTAAAAAATTTTATTGAGTTTAAGTTGACTTGCAATTGGCGGGTTTGGCTAAACTAAAATTACATTGTACTCAGTCACCAATCCCAAAAAGATCATGTACCTCCAGATAATAGACTACATCCCATGTCACAAATCACAGATCTAAAACTGGTGAAATGCTTAAAAAATCATTTTAATATTATACTAAAACAAATATTGGACGCAGTTTTAGCTATAATTGGTTGCGTGGCTGACAATAGCCTTCATTTACAGTCAATATTTGAGTATTAGTCCCACTCCTCATTTTGTTTACTGCAACCTTAGTGAATCTCGCTGGGACAATGAAGGCGACAATCAATTAAAACTGAACCACAACAGGTTGGGGCGAAATAATTAGTCAGGTACCTTTTATTAAATCAATGTAAACTTTCAAGATTGTAAAGATAAGAAATGGCATTTTAATTAGTTTAAATATTTATCAGTTAAATAATTTCAAGCAAATTATAATCAAAAGGTTAATAGCCAGGGCTTGATTCATTAATACAGTTTTTTCATGAACTCAATTAAACGATAATGCGGTTAATTCTAAAAGTATTAGACACCAGGAAAGCAGAGGGCTACTTCTAATGATAATAATTCAATTTTCAGGAAATTCCAGTTAAGCCTGGCCTAAAATGTTATGAAATAAATATTGATTTTCACAGAGGCACAGGGGATTATTAATGTTAGACTATTCAGATTTAGTTTTCAGTTGTAAGACAAGTTGAAACTGGAAGAACAAGATTTTAAGCACTCTATCATATTTTATAAGATCATTGTAAAAGACAAGGATTAAGATGAAGCATTTTGTTCAGACTTGTTACAGACTGAAACCATCGAATGTCATCTTAGATATTTATATTAACCAGCATTATATGAAAGAAAAATTATCTCTATATAAATGCACACATCGGGTATTTCATTGCTTATATTTGCTGACTAATTTGGATCAAGTATGCATGTGTTAAACATATTTGAAATACACGTCACAAAAGAGACTTCACAATGGAAGAATTTAACACAGTGCATGAAATTATTTGTTGCTCGGCTGCTGAAAATGTAATTGAGCTCAAAATGATGTAAGGCAACTTGACAATAAATGAAGTGCTTTACTGAAGAAAGAGAAATTTAATTCAGAATATTTACTTTCTAAATCAGTAGCTTGATGATATATGATTGGAGATAAAATCCTGCAAATTTATTTTAAATGGTGTAATGCTACATCATCCAATTGAATGGAAAGACCGGCTTAAGGGGTTGTGCGGCCTACTCTTGTTCCTATGTTTCTACAGACCAACTGGCTGCTCCTGTAATCCTGGACGCCAGCCCTTCTGGCAGGCATTTCTCCAGAATTCCTATTGATTTGTGAACACAGAACAGTAGGCATCTATAAATCTTGGAATGCCGTCCTTATGGCATGTAACCTTTCTTTAAGTAGGTTGAGACAAACCACAAATTTATCTTGTGTCCCAAAATTTGTTGTGGAAGTAAGTACCCATAACATATGTGTTTGCAGCAAATGTTGCAATATGCTGAATGATGGACTGCAATATAGACAACTACTGCTCCATTACTACATATGTGAAAATCTTATGTGAAGAGCTTAATCTGAAGGAGAGTCATGTGGACTCGAATTGTTAACTCTGTTTCTCTCTCTGCAGGTGTTGCCAGACTTGCTGAGTTTTCCTGCATTTTCTGTTTTTATCTCCTTTGTTCTTCTTGCTCCCTCCCCCCTTCCACTGGTTAACATTTCTATCTTTCTTCAGCTCTAATGAAAGTTCATTGGCCTGAAAAATTAACTCTGTTTCTCTTTCCGCAGATGCTGCCAGACCTGCTGAGTTTTCCCAGCATTTTTTCTTCTGATTGCAGATTTCCAGCATCTGCAGAATTTTGCTTTTGTACGACTCCAGAGGGCCTGAGAACCCAGAAGCAGTGCCACAAGAAGTCTAATGACCTAATGTGGACAGTCAACTTCGATGAATGCATCTTCATATGATATTTCCGACCACCCACAACATAAGTCTTCGACTCTTCCCAGTGCACTGCACTCCCCTCACTACCCTTGACACTCAGGACTCATGCCCAACATTGAGCTATTCCACTTCAGTCTCACACAATGCTGCCAGTCCCACATCTACCTCTCACTTGCTCCATATACCTTCAGTAACGGAAGGCATATCAACCAAACACAGTGCAATTGTTGACATTCTTCCCTCTCTCTTGTAGGACAAGGTTGCACACAATAGAAAGGAGCGGAAAAGACCTGCTGGAGTGCACCTACAGCTCCTGAGCCCTACTGAGGACATGCTTCTCCGCACAGTAGAGCAAGCTAGAATGTGACATCCAGAATCACTGAGAACATTGGGGATGACAGTATGTCCTTGCCTCATCCCCCCTCTCAAATCCCTGCTGAGTGATAGATTCTTGGTAAGCAAGGAGGTGAGAGGTTATCGGCAGGATGCAGATTTGAGGTTAACATCAGCTTAATCTTATTAAATGGTGGAGCAGGCTCGAGGGGCTGAATGGCCTCCTCCTGCTCCTTGTTCATATGTTCAGCTTCATCCTGCTATCTGGTATGATAAGCAAGCTGCTGATGGTGTGATCATGGACTTTTTGCTTCCCGCCCGTCTTCCTTTACACCAACCTTCTCCTTTTCAGTTCCTGCTTTCAGGCGCCCAAGGACTGTCACATGTCCAGCCAGGCCCACAAGAATGAAAGAAAGCAGTAGCTCAGCATTAATGAAGAGACTCTGTCACTTGATCTGACACCCATTGTTGCCAGCTCTGCACATGCCTTGGAGGCGGGTATAGTGTTGGGATTATGCTATTGTGAGTCATCTGGACAAGACTGACCTGTAGCCAGGTCAGTGGCAAAGTATGGTTTGTTTGCCAGGGCGAGGTGATTGTTGCTGCAGAGGACTCAAAGGAGAATCTTAATGGGTGGCATACTAGAGAGTGCTGAAGGGGCAGGCATACTGAATACTACGTACATTTAGCTGGCCTGCCAGATAGCCTCCTGTCACTGATAAGGAGCATGGAGGACTCACCTCTGCAGATAAATGCACAGGCCATGTGGAAGCTACAGGGGTACCACTCCTTAGAGTGGTCTAAGGCTCTGTAGTATGTGAGGCAATATCTTGCCCATAATGTTAATGTTTTGAGATGTTTAACAAGTTTTTTTTTCTCTCAATGGTTGGTTTCTCGATAGTTTCTGTTATCAGAAAAAACCAACATAAACTGGATAAATGGAAAAATTCTTGCACCAAAATAAGTGAAGGCACAATTGGGAGGAGGCCATACAGGAGCTGATAATTACCATCAGTGCTGCAATGTAGTTGGAAGTTGTGCTCATTCCAACTCCATATTCAGGTTTATAAAGCCTACCTTTATTGTGGTTCCAGCAACAGTCTCTTTAAGGACTAATGGTTAGGCTACACATATACCTCAATTCCCTGAGTGCTCCTAGCCTGGGCCAATCAAATTCAGTGCAAACTAATTTGGGGGCATGAATCCCTTCTTTGGCAATGTCTCTGGCACCTCTTTTGATGTTTATGTTGAAATGGCAGGCAGTGCACTTTCAGCTCAGAATGTGCGCATAGTTGATGTAGTTGTTCCAGTTTGGCACCTTTAACATGGGTACAACATCATTGAATTTCCAGACCGCATTACTTGTTATGAGGCAGAAACAATTTTTTGTTGTGTGCCCTTGCTGAGCTACAAATAATGATGATTAATAATTACCCTACTTACAATAATCTGCTCATTGGATTTACCATAGTTTAATGTTACACCACATACGCTTTTCTGCAATAGATATCAAACACAGATTAGTGTGCTGAATAATTAGCTACTTACAAGTAAATAGAAAGATGAGACTCATAAGATTTGAAAACTGTAACAAGCATAGAGTAATATTAAACAGAAATACAATGTGAAACCCCATAATGGATCAAATATCCTTTGAAGATTTAAACTACGTTTCTAATAAATGCAGGAGAAAGTTTCAGTTCAATGTAGATTTCCAACTGTTTGCATCTGATATTAGTTTTGGTATTGACATAACAGTTTGATTTGCAATGTGGTATATGTAACATACTATATAAGTCGACTTTTGAAACCAAGCAAAATCCTCGCAAAAACAGGGGTCAACATGATTGCTGTGAATAAAATGTGAACTGGTGTCAGTGTAGGTGGTCGCTATTTTGAAATATGAAATAAGCAACACCAGTATTTCAAATTAAATCAATGTGACATGTATCGATGAATTAATTAATTCTACAAGAATATCTTTAATTACAATCAAATGATTTAAAAACTATCAAGTTCATTATCTTTGGCATCCAACGCAGAGTTTATTAAATTCACCATGAGTTATTTCAGCTGTGATATCATTGTAAAGATCCACTCTGGATCAAATCTGGCACTTCTAGTTTCAGAACCATTCCTGCATGACAAATCATTTTCCTTTCCAGCCACTGAGTTGGTTGTTCTGCATTTTTTGAATCATCTGATGACAGTTTGTCCATTAATGGCGCCGCACAATTTGATGATGAAACCACACAATAAATCAAGCTGGCAGCACACATATTTTCACACTTTGTGGCGGGTTTCCTCTGTCAACCATCCACCCATTCCATTCAGCAGCAACATGATCTTTGCATGGCTTGTTGAGGTACACATCCAAACGTTGAACATGGACATTAGGTCCCTTGATATAACTGCAATCAGCTGTTATTCCTTTGCAGGCACCTCTTGATCTCATTGGCTATATGGGCTAGGAACATGTCCCACACCAATAAGCTGTATTCTTCATGTAGGCCGCCAGGACACCCATTTCACATTTTATCGATCCACAGCTTCAGTTCAATCTCATTCATCCAAATGTTATCATGGACATACACAAAAACTCCAGCAGAAAATTTGATTTTCCATTTTAAAATTATCATAGGCTTTAACTTTGCTCCATTGGCCATTAAGTCTAATGCCACTGTGAATCTTGTCTCCTCATGTTCTGTGGTTTTCACTGGAACTGTTTTCAAACCTTTCAGTTTCTAGGCATATCAAAATTCATGGGCGTTTCATCTTTGATGGTGATGTGACTTAATGGGTAATCATGTTTTGCCACTATCTGATGATGGATTGCTGGGAAATGGTAATTTTGACAAGGAAGTCTTTTGATGGTCTCTGAGCGATCTTGGTCTGTTCCCACAACATCAGGCCATTTTGTTCCATAAAATGGCTGCACCAAATAGCTGTTGCTCTGAAATCTTTGCTGGTCTCAGGGTTTGATTTGGCCCATTTAAGTGAGCATGTATGCATTGTATTTCTGATGACAATGTAGCCATTCCATCAATTTTCGAGGACCCCATTCCTCTCAAGATCAGGTAATAGCTGGTAGCTCTTCTCATGGCTCATTTTGCTTTGGGAATCTAGAATGAATACCTTCTTCCTCCATTGTCACATCAGTCTTATACACTGAGTATACGCCTAAACAAGAATTTTGGTGCCAAAAAATGGGGTTGGCTTCTAAGCTGGGTTGACCTATACGTTTCAGTCAACAGTAACTTATACATAGAAACTGGATTGCAATACTTTTGAGGGCATGCCTGAATCTTGGCAAAACTCCAGTGCTGTCTCCAGTAATGCATAGAGTTCTATTTAACCACTCAATTCTTTTGAAGTCAGACCAATTTCGTAAATGCAATTAATAAATACCACATGCACAAATAGATAAATATGTACACATGGAAGCAAGGAAGCCACACAAAACTTAAGTATGGATGAGTCACAACTTTCTCTGGACAAATATTTGGAAAAAGAATGCCATTAGTATCAACTCCTGCCACAAACTGTTCTCCCTCAGCACTTAGCATCTTCTTTTCTGGCCATCTGATCAGATTGAGTCAAGCTGTGCGAATCCTGGCTGTCATGTTCATCTGAAGCTAAGCTTCAAATCCCACAACCTGTTCATCACCCAGACTGCTTATTTCACTTTTACATTGTCTCCTTGGTATACCAGATATCAGTTGTGCCATTTTTTGAAATATTTGTCCACACTTTTGTAACCATTAGACTACATTATTCCAATGCGCTCTGTCAACCACCAAGCACCATGAACTCCAAATGCAATTGCTGTATTCTATCCCATGCTCAACTTTATATGCTATTATTCCATTCTTGCTGAGCTACTACCTGCCCTCCAAACAACAATTATATTTAAAATTGCTATCGTTATCCTTTAATTCCTCCACAACTTGCATTTACTTTGTACTACTTCGGCTTTATATTACTTCCCATACCTATAGGTCACCAATTTTAATGTTTATTTGCTGGTGTCACAAGTAGGCTTATATTAACACTGCAATGAAGTTACTGTGAAAATCCCCGAGTCGCCACACTCCGGCGCCTGTTTGGGTACACTGAGGGAGAACTTAGCATGGCCAACTCACCTAACCAGCAGGTCTTTCAGACTGTGGGAGGAAACCGCAGCAACCAGAGAAAACCCATGCAGACACAGGGAGAATGTGCAGACTCTGCACAGATAGTAACCCAAGCTGGGAATCGAACCCAGGTCCTTGGCGCTGTGAAGCAGCAGTGCTAACCACTATGCCACCATGCCACCTATGCACTCCTTTCTCTCTTTACTCCACTACTGATGTCAAAACTTTCTTTCGCCTCAGTCTTAATTCTTGAAAAATTCTACCCTGAGAACAATAACATCGGAACATGAGTAGGCCATTCAGCCCTTTGAGCCTATTCTGTCATTCAATCTTATTCTTAATTTTATCCACACACCTTGGCTCCAATTTCATTCATCCCCTTGGAGAGCAAAAACCGACTGATCTTCGAATCAGAATTACTAATTGAGTTTGTATCTATTGCTGTTGGTGCTAAACAGTTCCACACTTCTATTATGAAGATATATTTCCTAATTTCTCTCCTGAATATTCTGGACCTGATCTTAATGTTATGTCCTGTTATCTAGACTCCCTTATCAGTGGAGAAAGTTTATTTCTATTACCCTATCAACTTCTTTCAAGATCTTAAAAATATCAATCAATTCACCACTTAACCTTCTACTTTCCAGGAAATACAAGCTTAGATTACATAATCGCTCCATTATTTTAACCCTTCATGCCAATGTAACATTCTGCTGAATCTATGCTGCATTCCTTGCTAAAGCCAATATATCCTGTCTAAAGTGCAGTGCCAAGAACTACACACAGTACCCCATATGGAGTGCTTTGCAAAATGCCCTCCTCTTTATATTCTAGCCTTTTAGATATAAAGGATAATATATAATTCATCATTTTGATTATTTTTGTACTTGGCCACTACAGTTTAACAATCTGTGTACATGGATTGCTAAATCTCTTCGGACCTACATTGTTCCTAACTTTTCACGATTTAATTAAATATTCAGATTCATCCATTTTTGGTCCAAAATGTATAACCTCACACTTATCAGAGTTGAAATTCATCTATCACATTTTTGTCCACTCACTTAATCTATCAATGTCTCTTTGTAGTTGTATGCCCCCATCTGCCTTACTTACTCTGCCACATACTTGTGTGATCAGCAAACTGTGATATATGGCTCTCCACTGCGTTATCTAAGTCATCAATAAATATAGCCCCAGCACAGATTCTCGTGAGGGAGCACTAGTCATATCCTTTGAATTTGAGCACATAATATTATCCCTGCTCGCTATCTTCTACTGCTTAACCAATCTCCTGCTCCTCCTAATTTACCTGTAATTCCATTGGCTTTCATTTCAGCCAACAATCTCTTACCTGCAACCATATCAAACATCTATTTTCTCTCACAATTTTAAAAATCAACTCAAAAGTCACCTTTTCCAGTAATCCACTGATGGTCCCGTCTATTGCCTCCACAGCCTCGTATCTCCAACTATTTGACTTGCAGGTGAGTATATTGCCAACTGAGCCAGCATGTAGTTGCAAGAATATATTCATACTGTATAGCATAAAAAAGATTAAAGCATGGATTTGAATAGAATATGTTGCCACAAAAAATGCAGTTTTTATCTGCGATTGAAAATTGCAGATTTGAGTTAGTAAAGAGATCGACAGTTTTGATGACTCAGATAAATAATAGCATTCTATCTGCATGATACTAATTAATCACAATAGTAAAATTATGTGGAAATATTTGACAGCAGCAACTCTGTTGCTGGCAACTAGCACCAGCACTTACCTTCAATATCAATGGATTTAAAACATTCCTAATACTCTATTTGAAATCTCTGCCTCACTTCCTTTCTTACTCCCTTTAAGCGCCAGCCTAGGAGAAGACACAGTAGGCCAGGTGGTCATGTGGGCACTGGGGTGATGTGGGTACAAAAGTGCCACATGTCAGGAGTGTGGGTGTTCTCCCCTGGGTGCAGGCAGACACACAGCATGTAAGAGCTGCTCAATATTATCAATGAACCTTCATTGTTGTTAGTCCCTGGTTGCCAGCTATTGCAACCCAGTACTTTTACAGCTACTTCAAACAGAAAAAACATGAGGCAAGGGAAAACTACCTCAGCTACACTTCGCCAATATGTGACTGAAGATTTTCATGTGAACTGTGTAGCTTGGAAACTTTGCGATGGCACTAATCATGGGATAAAAATACTTTACTATTTTTGGATATTGCTATTGAACAACAGCGCTAGAGGAATACAACTTTGAGGAACCAAAGGCAGCTCAAAACATTATCATACATAGTTCTATATTGCTATTTTATCAGTAGTTGATGCATAGTTATTATTTCATGCAGATGTAAGTAGTTTATTGTGAGTTTCCTCTGGTATAATGTTTGCTCTTCAAATCATTAAAAGCTGCAATGTGTTTGATAAGCATAAGCTGAAACTATCAACTTCAGCAGGGGAGTAAAACAGATGCCATATAGATCGACTGTCGTTATACACCTTCTTGACATTCCTTTCTATGAAAGTCAACAAAAGAACTTAAAACATTCCAGTTTTATTCCACCATGTGATATGTCAGGAAACCCCCGACTGCATAATTAATGAGGCCGGATACACATGATACAGCATGAATTCCCAGTGGCCTCCATGGTGGGTGACACTGCCGCTTGCCATCCCCACCATGCGATTTATGGTCATGCCCCTCCGTTGCGAGTTTTCCGACAGTGGAGGCAGTTCACCATCGGTTATTGGTGGGGTCTTCTGGTCCTGCTGATGTCTATGGTATTTTGCATAGCTTGCCCGTCCTGCTGCTAGGGAGCCACCCCGTGTGGAGGGTGGGGATGTGGGTTGGGGGTCACCTTCGGTAGGGTCTATGTTTGGAAGGGTCAGAAAATCCCACCCTTAGTCTTGGAACAAAAAATTCCACCCACCAACTCTGCTTCTCTCCACAGATCTTGCCTGATCCTGAGTATTTTTTCACATTTTTTATCTTTATGTGCACCATTCCTCCGGGTGCTCCGGTATCTTCCCACAGTCCAAAGATGTGCAGGTTAGGTGGATTGGTCATGCTAAATTGCCCCTTGGTGTCCAAAAGATGTGTAGGTTAGGGGGATTAGTGGGGTAAACACATGGGATTACAGGGATAGAGCTTGGATGGGATGCTCTATCGGCGAGTCGGTGCAGACTCAATGGGCTGAATGGCCTCCTCCTGCACTGTAGGAATTCTATGATTTTATCTTCTTATTTCCTGTTGTAATGATTCATAACATGATATGTTCTACATTAAGATGATTCATTTGTCTTTAACAATGTTCCTTATTTCAGACCACCCAGTCACAAACCAAACTCAAGTAATATATGATTAATAGATTTGACTTCCTCGGGATAGAATTTGGAGAACTAAAAATAAAAATAAAAAGTTTGAATGGTAATTTTCATCTTGTCAGTGCATGTGAGTACTCCCAACCGACCGTTGATTCGGTTACTTTAAATCTTGATGCACCAATGTTTACTATTTAAAGTAGAACAATTTAAAAATAGAACATAAATGTAATAAGTCCTATTGGATTTAATCAATTGGATTTATTTTAAATACATCCCATAGCATTGACACATCCAGAGTTGCAAGAAATAATTAATAGTATTAGCATTGATTAGGACATACTAATTATACTGGTCATCAAAGAGGTTATAATCCACACTGTGCATAGCATATAACTATATTACCTTTATTTTTTAACAACAATTGTTTTGGGGCAATCGTTTCCAGTTTCATATCACAATTCTGCATTCAACCTCCTTATAGCTTGCTCACTGCTAAAGTGGTGCAAACAAGTCAAACCCTAAACTCAGCCTTCGTCTGCACTTGCTATTCTCAATCTTGTTCTGTGTATTACAATTGTTCTTAGTCCGAGATCTTCTCCTCCAATCATTGGCTTCAAAAGTAATTATCTATGAGCAACACTACAGTAATATTTATTTTTGTTACAAACATATGGGTAGAGGAAGCAGGTTTAATTTTTGAAATAAGGGATTACTGAAATTATTATTAATATTGGAACGCAAAATTCAGATTTCCAATGGGATGTAGTAAAATTAGTGCTGGAGCAAATATGGTGTTGTGGCATCAGAGGAGACTGGAAGGAGAAGGACAACAACTGAACTGTCAGAAATACAATCATGGAACAAGACAACACAGAAAGCAGCCACTTAGGCCCATTGTGTCTGCACCAGGTATATCAAAGTGCAAGTAGTACCACTTCCCTGCTCTTACGCCATATGTCTGCAATTATTTGTTCTGCAAATATTCATCCAATTACCTTTGAAAGGTATTAATTCTGTTTCCAACACTTATTCGTCAATGAATTACAACTCGTAACATTCATTTGCGTGAAGAAGCTTTTCCTCATTCTGCCGCTGGTTCTTTTGGCAATCACCTAAAATCTATACACTCTGGTTATTAGCCCTTCAACCATTGGGAACTGTTTGTCCTTAATTACTCCATTTAAACCCTTCGTGGTTTTAAACACCTCCATCAAATCTTCTCCTACCCAACCCCCTCTGCTTTCAAATGAACATCCCTGGTCTCTTCAGCCTATCCACATTAACTGTAATCCTGGAACTATTCTAGTACTTCTGCACAATGGCTAAAACCTTCAAAATTCAGCACATTACTCTAGTGGGGTTAAAACTAGCATTTTATATAGTTTTTGAAATATTGCCATTTGAATTCAAAATTCTGACTGAAATTGACATTATTACCAATTACATTTTTTCTTGTATCCTTTTAATGGCTTTTGTTTCCATTTGTAACTTCCCTTTGTTTTCCGCCTAGGTACCATTTTCTCCATTTCTATTTACCCTTTGTTGCCTCTATCTGTCTTCTCAGTCCAGATTATTTGCCCCCCCGGTCTGGTCTCCCTCTGTTTTCCTCTCTTGCACCTCTCTGCATTTTTTGATTGCTGATTTACCTCACTCCTTTCCTTTTTCTCACTCATGCACTGACAAGCTGTGATTATGCAACATTAAAATTAATAAGTCTTGTAACTTCACAGCAATCCAGTTTTGAAAACCAGTCACTGCTGAGAGCTGCTGTCACCTGTCGACGTTCACCATTTGGCTTTGAAACACGCTGCAATAATCTTTACACCTCTGCACGTGTGCCATACTATTCAAGATGTTCGCTGACTGTGTGGACATACTTCCAATTTATAAAAAAAATGGTGCAGCTAATGAAATTCTAGCCTATAGTAATATATGATTTGCACTTGTAAAGTAATCCAGCAGAGATTTATATTAGTGGCAACATTCCTGAATAGGTGTGAATGCTATATAATTTGGCAATATTTTGCAATAAGCTTGAGAACAGGTCATTCTAAGCAAATTTTGTTTCTGCCTCCTATGGATATTCAATTTAATCTTCCGATCGTGTGGATCTGCCATATAAATAGCATTCATGTGAAATGATTTCTGTTTAACAGTAATGAAAGAATTGGGAATATAATTGTGGCTGAACAGGATTTAAAGCTTAAAAGATTGTAGCTTGTCAGTGAGCAACCGTTTTAAGGTTCTATTGTTAGAATAGGACAGCAATTCAGTTGGTTCTTTTTCAACTTTATTGCAATTTAAGTGCTGATGAACTGCTGAGCACAGAACTGGATTGAAAACACAGTGAACTCAATTCTAATAACTATTTTAACTGCTTTACAAAGAGTGTAGTTATCGTTTTAACTACTCTACTTTGGAGAGCCTGTAATTTTTTAAGAAGGGATTTTGCAAAACTGAGCTGTACCATCTCAGTACAATCAATATGGAAAACATCTGTTTGTTTCAGACAATAGGCCGCCCTATTGAAACAGTATTGCCTGAACACTGTTGGATACACCAAGCATTGCCTTTACTCAGCATTTCATTTGATTCAATACTGATATCAGATCAGATGCATTTCACAAAAAAAAACATGAATGGATAAAAGCAATAAGGACTTGTTATTTTGCTCCATCACTGTATACCTCTGGCACTGGGATGTTTAAGGTGAGAAAATATTACATGCCTAATGAATGTTATCATGAGCACTAACTATAAGGTAGGTTTCTCTGACAGTTAACAACTGCTGTGGTCTCTGAACTTGTCCATAAACGCAGAACAGCAACTGTGCCTTTTGTTTTTTTTCATTAAGGATTTGTGCAAATAAGGAGTTTTGAAAAGAAGGAATTTGCACATCATACTATATTTCAGAAAATTTGTTTGTAGCATATTTTCAGAACACTATTATGCACCACAAAAACTTCAATTTTGATTCAGCATTCAATGCAGATATAAATTGGTTGATAATTTATAGGAATCTTACATTGGGTTTTCATTTCTTGTTTGCACGCTACTGTTTTTTTAACATGATGGCTGTATGTGCTTTGAAAATGTAAATGTGAGAAATTTTATTAAAATAATTTAAAAACATATTTTCTAAAAGCATTTCTTAAATGTAATATAGATTATTTTAAAGCTTAAAATGATGTGCATATTAACCATATTTATGTTCAAATCATACCTTTATATTATGCACTTTGTGCTGCAGCAATATTAAAGAGAAATTTTAGAAAAGCAAACATTCACCATGATTATAATCTACCAAGGATTTATAATTTTGCTTCTGACCTGTTTCGAGACTGTTTGAGGGTACTGGGGACAGCATTGGTCATGCAAGTGAATACTGACCTTGCCCAAGTCAGCTCAGTACCTAAAATGGAATCGAAGTGGACAAAATATTAACACATTAACTGTAAGGTTTACATGCAAAATTATGACTTCATAAAATATAGATAGACAATATGTTATCAAATTCACATGCCAGAAAATAAGCTACAAAATGAAAGAAAAAGGTTTCTAGATGCAAGGTTGGTTGGTCAGAATTAAATGTATAACTTCCAGGCATCAATGTTCATTTTAAAATGTCTGTATGAGTTCACTAGAGTGTTTATCGTAACGTGCCATCTTATTCACAACCCAGCCTCCAACACAAGTGAGTGGTACAGAGTGTGACCAGAAACACATTTAGGAAAATGCACATCTCCTACCACCCTGTGGCACTCAGCAGCTATTACATACGTCAAATATCTTTAAAACTCATTTACATTGAAATTATTATGAATACAGCCCAAAATTTTCAAAGTCCTGTCTGAAACATTCCACAAAGATAGTTTTATGAAGAAACACTACATGCACTCTCGTACCCACTCTTACCATATGTGCACTCCATGTCCATCAGATCAGACCAAAACAGATGGAAATGTTATTTTTCATGGTGGTTTTATGGTTTCTCAAAATATTCTGGCGAAAAGGAAAATAATTTAAACAATAAGACTATTTTCATGTACCAGGTCATTGTTAATTATTTGTTGTTTAACATCCACACTTGCTGATAAAGAAACTTACAGCCTTTTACTTGTGGGTAGGTAAGTATTGTCTGTTATTGAAGTGGTGACTGACAAAGCTAAATGTCTGCTAGTTAAAACAAGCAGGAGGCTAATAGGATTTGCTGGTGCACATTTTACAAATACTCTGAATTTTATTTGGGGCAGATGGCTCTTAACTGCAATGAGCAACAGCAGTTAGAACAGAGAGTGAGATGGATGGAAAAAAAAACATATATTTCCTTTAAACAAGTAAGATGACCTGCAGATGTTTGTGCAGAGGAGGTGCTGACGCAGACAAGTGAAGCAACAGCTTCAAGTCTCCATTGATGTCTAACAGTGGATATCCACGGTAGCTGTCTTTACTGATAGGCAAGATTTATGGAGGTTATTTTCCAGATTACACACTGTCAGGGAAACTGCAGTTAAAGAAAGGAAAATGCACCATTTCTTCTGCCTACCAGGAAAAGTGATACTTACAAGAAAAACTTTAAACCATCTCACTTTCATACTTCAGGTAGTCTTTTAATAGCTCTGGGCTTTTCTCAAACCATGACATTTTTACATCAATCTCCCTCTGGGTTTTGGACCAACTGGCTTGCCATAATTTGCTAGTTTCCTGCACACGGTTTCTACTAGACTAATAAACGACCTTCTTATCCGACTGACACTTGATGTCAAATTAATCCACACCAAAACATGTACATTACTTAACAATTTGTACGGAAGTTCCACCTAGTCTGACTTTGTAATTCCTGAATTCAAAAAGTAAATTAAAGCATCATATGATAAATAATAATTGGTTTACTTAAGTTAATTTAAAGTCCTAAATTGCAGTTTCTCAGTTTAACCCTCAACAATTGGGCGACAGAGCTTTTGCCAGCTGTGATGTCCTTTGGTGCATCAAGTGTTAACCATTTGCTGCATCTGTTTAAATATTGTTACAAAATTATACTTCAGCTTCTCTTCACAATATGATCAGTTTTATTCAGTTCTCCCAAAATGTTAAATCATATGATAGAGCCTTATTGTACTACCAAATGTCACATGAGCAGAATGCTTCTAATTTCTATGTTGTTACCATTCTAGGAAGCACTTTTCAACAAGAAGATGATGGTGATGAACAGATGCTGGAGATACCGCACTGTGAGGGGTTAGTTAAATTCTTGCTCACATTTTCCACCACGGCACCATTAAATGTTAAGCAGAAAAGAACATGCAATTACAGATTACATCTTATCGGAATTATTTTGGAGCAGCACCACAGGAATATTTTCTTTCAATATTTTTAATATGATTCTTAATGTGATTGTTGTTCTTAATAACGAAGCCTCATGAGAAGAATAAGAATGCAGGAAATTAAATACACATTTCTCTTTAGCTTCTTCCAATCTATTTGGGTCAGATGTTTAACCATAATTCTGCACAAACCCCTGATACTTATTTGCCAATCACCTCATATTGTTTTCATTGCATAAGAACATAAAAACATAAGAACTAGGAGCAGAAGTAGACCACATGGTCACTTGAGCCTGCTCTGCCATTGAATATGATTATTGTTGAACCCTCACCCTCAACTCCATTTTCCTGCCTAACCTTAATATACTCCCTTCATCATTTGAGAGATCCAAAAACTATCTATCCCAATGCTGAATATATGTAATGAAAGAGCATTTATAAACCTCTAAAGGTAGATGATTCCAAAGAGTGACAACCCTCTTGGTGAAGAGATTTCTCCTCATTTCAGTCCTAAGCGATGAACCTTTTATCCTGAGATTGTGCCCCCATGTTCTGGATTCCCCAGCCAGGAGAAAGAACCTTTCAGTGTCTCCCTTGTCAAGCCACTTCAGAATCTTGTATGTTTTTCTTTTCTCATAGAATGTGGGCACTGCAAACGAGGCCAGGATTTGTTGCCCATCCCAAATGCTTTTGAACTGAAGGACTTGTTAGGCAGGAATCAAGCACATTGTTGTGGGTCTGGAGTCACATGTAGGTCAGACCAAGTAGGGATGACAGATTTGCTGCCCAAAAGAGCATTAGTGAACCAGTGAGGTATTTATGACAATCAGCTGGGCTCTTCCATGCATAATGAGATAAGTAAATTTGTCTCCATACGCTTTGCTGTGTAGCAAGAGTATAAGCAATGGTGCTCTGAGTTTAGAGACGTAGAGGTAGTACATTTCATACTGACTGACCCAATGGTAGCTGGGCATGGTCAGGAAGTAGTCATGTGAAAATGATGCTTCTACCCAGGGTACAATGGTACTGCTGTTGCACTTTGATACAACTTTGGTACAGTGTTATTGCTTATTGCAAGGGAAATTGCATTCAAGAGCTGGGAGGTCATGTTTCACTTATACAGGAGTATATCTAGACTACTTTGTACAGTATTGGTCTGCTTATTTAATGGTCACCATTCCTAAGACGAGCTTTCAATTCTAAATTTTATGAATTGAATTTAAATTTCACCAGATACCCCACTGTTGCCCTCACATCCTTCTAAACACCAGAGAGTATTGGTCCAATTTACTCAGTCTCTCATTATAGGGCAACCCTCTCATCCCAGGAAGCAATCTAATTAACCTTCACTTTACTGTCTCTAAGGCAAGTATAGACTTCTCTACATACAGAGACCAAAACTGCACACACTACTCTATATGTGGTCTCACCAAAGCCCAAGAAAATTGTAGCAAGACTTCCAAATTCTTTTACTCCAATCTCCTTGCAATAAAGGCCAACATGCAATTTGCCTTCCTAATTGATTGCTTTACCAGCATGTTAGCTTTCTGAGCAGAGGAATTAGAGGAATACAGTCAAGTCTTTGAACATCAACATTTAAAAATGTCTTGCCTTTGAAAAAGTATTCTGCTTTTGCATTCTTACTTACCAAGCAAATAATCTCACACTCACGTTATTTTCCATCTGCCACCGAGTTACCCATTCAGTTAATCTGGCTATAACTTTTTACAGCAACTGCCTCACAGATTTCATTCCCATCTAATTTTATATTGTCAGCAAACTTGGATATATCACTCTCAGTCTCTTCACCCAAGTCCTTAACATAGAGAGTAAATAGTTGAGAACCCAGTATTGACCTTTGCAGTACTCCACTAGATACTAACTTGAAAATTGCCCATTTATCCTGGCTGTTTCCTTCCTGCCCATTTTCCAATCCTCCATTAATGCTAATATATTAGCCTCAACTCCGAGAGCCGTTACTACCCATAAAAACTTTTTGGTGACACCTTCGAAATCCAAGTACAGTATGTCTTCACTTTAATTTGCTCCACTTAACCTTGTTTCGTTTTAATGTCTTTTATTCTTCAGGGCCTCTTTTTCAGATTTGCATCACTGTTTTTGCTTTTACGTCGGTTGCACTCTGGCCTTGCCCCTCTGGTAGTCATGATGTGGAGCTCCGAAAGCTTGTGTGGCTTTTGCTACCAAATAAACCTGTTGGACTTTAACCTGGTGTTGTTAAACTTCTTACTGTGCTTGCCCCTCTGTGCAGCACTCTGGGCCAGCTCCACCGTGTGTGGACACTGGAACCACCACCGCTGTCTCCAGAGGGCAAGGCTATGGGGAGAGTGAGGCCTGAGATTTGGGAGCAGGAGCACAGGGTAGTGAACCTGACTCAGAGGGTTGGACAGAACAGTCACTGCCACTCAGAGAGGTGATATGGGAACTTGGGACAGGAAGCTGCTGACCAGGTGGTGCTTTGTAAGTAACTGGACCTTCTGGCTCAATCTGTTGCCCCAGCAGCTTAGTCTGTGTCCCTCCCCAGACTCAAACTGTGCCCCCCACCACCCCCACTCATGCTCAATTTGTGGCCCTCATTGGCTCAGTCTGTGTCCCTCTCCAGGCTCAAACCGTGCCCCCCTTCCACACTGGCTCAATCTGCAGCCCATCCAGCTCAATCAGCGACCAAGGCAGGGACTCAGGAAGGTTCGAGATTCCAGAGAGAGGGAGAGGGACACAGAGTGGCAAAGGAGGGAGAGGGGGAGAGATAGAATGAGAAAGGAGAGAGAGCGATGGGGGCGGGGGTATTTTTCTCTCCCATTTTTGGGGTGGGGATAAGGATTGGCAGCAGGGGTGGGAAATCCTGTGGGAGTCTCAAAATGTGTTTACGCCAGTGGGATTTCCCATTGTGATTGCTCCCACCAACGATGTAATTGGTATTCTGACATCAGGATCCCCATTTGAATATATTCAAATATAATTATCAGGCCTTTATGCCTAATAGTCACCCCCCCACTCTGCACCCTCCCCACCTTCCCCGTGAAATTGTCCATTCACGTCAGCACGAGGGCCGCCAATGTCAATCGTGACAGCTTCCCCAAGACATGCACCTGGCAAGCAGAACCTGCCGAGGCGCATGTATGTGTACAGCCCCCGGGGGCAAGCAGAGGGTTATGCCTGGGCAGTATCCTGGCATTGATGCTTGGCACACCCTTAGCATTTCCCTGTGCTACTTTCCAGGCCCTGCCAGGGTGGGTGTTCCATGGGGGCAGGTGCAGGGTTCCAAGGGGGAGCGTTTTCCATGGAGGTTGGCTGTGTGAGTATCGTTCTGTGTCCATGGTGGGGGGGCTCTGTCATGGAGTGGGTTCTGTGGGCCGCTGCAAGGGAGCACGGATGTTTTCTATCTTTATTTAGAATATTGGCACCCTTTTTTTTGACTAGGAGCCGAAAAGTGTGGCATAGGAAGTTGCCCTTGGGTCAAGCAGCTTCCACCCCATTTCTCGAGCCCCCTGTGATATTCTGCACAAAGTCAGAAAATTCCACCCACAGCAGTGGGAAGAGAGAGAGAGAGTGTGGAAAAGGGGAGAAAGAGACAGAGTGGGAAAGAAGAGAGGGACAGAGTGGGAAAGAAGAGAGGGACAGAGTGGGAAAGAAGAGAGTGAAAGAGAGAGAGAGAGTGAGGCAGATTGTGAAAAGAGAGAAAGAAAGAACAGGGGCAGAATTTAATCCCCAGATTGGGTTTGCTGAACCAGGAGTTTTCCCAGCTGAAACAGGGTGGGTGACCCCGGAATTAATACAGAGACTGCTGGGTACAGAGATGGACAGGGCACAAAGTTTTCCTTTGAACTCAGTCATTACTTGTTTGTTAAACAGGTAATCGCTTTATTTTCTTCTTCTGCTTTAAAATAATTAATCACTGAATTTTTGGTTGTTTTCTGCAACACAGATTTGAAATATAATAATAAAGCATTGCGTTCACACATTTTGCAAGCAGCTAAATAATCGATAACCAGTCAAAAATGATGAACGTTTTATGTATTAAAATAGGGAGTGGACCAGGCTTTATCAAAATTACCAAAAGAGCATTAACCAAAGCTAATTTTACAGCCCTGAATATAGGGGTTAGCTATCTTGATTGAAATGAATGGAACTCTGACCCAGATTTTGATGGCAGCCCCGACCTGACCTGATTCCTGCTGGTAGTCCTGACCTGATCTGACTCCTGCCGGCAGCAAACACATTCAAATGGATGAACTTACAACTGACTAGCCTGCCACAAATTAATTTACTTGTGTCCATCAGCAGTTTACTGCTGACAAGTCAGCCACTTTCAATCGGATGAGGATACGCAGAGAAATACGCAGCATTGAGCACAAGAAGCTCAGCCTATTCTGAGTCCCTGTGTGATTATTCGATGATGTGCTTCACTCCAAGCCACCATCCATCAATCAATTAAGGAGTACCAGTCTTTTTCCCCTTTGTCTCCACTGAAAAATAAGCATGTTGTTCATAACTCTGTAACTCTCCATCCTTTTTCTCAAATGATTCTGAGCCAATTTCCTTTTAAAGTTTTCGATTAGTCTCAAGTTGTCAGTTTGGTTCGGTTGGTAGCATTCTAGGTATTAACCCGCAGGGTCTCAATGACATGCCCTATTTCAGCATCAAGCTTGACTGGTGAGCAAATAGTTTGGGTCCTATATTTACAAAGTTGCCGATAAAGTCAATCTTATAGCACCTGAAACTGTAAGAATCCCAAGGCATGTATTGACCAGTGAATGTAGACTTATGGTAGAATGTGGTAGAGAGCCTTCTGGCAGATTTCTCAACAAGTACGTCAGGAAAATAAGTTAGTCTCACTGTTCCATTTCAAAGGTGAATTTGACTGCAGGATGGAGCCCATTGAGACATACAAGGAAATTATTACAGCAGCCTGGGAATGGAGGGATACAAACGATTGGTCTCGTTGGACCAAGGAGCGGCACAGGCTTGGAGGGCTGAAGGGCCTGTTTCCTGTGCTGTACTGTTCTTTGTTCTTTGAAATTTGAAATTTCAAAGAAAATGTTTTTATGGATTTGAATATAGCAAACGTATCATCCATATATCGGGAAATATGCAAGGAAATATGCCTACAAAGAGCAGGGTCCTGTGTAATAATATGTGTAGCTTCCAGTACACATAAATGTGCTGTACTGCGACCATGACTGACAATCTTAAATTGGTTGCCAGCGTAATATATAGCACACTGAGGAGTATTTAGCATATGTTGTCCAATCGCAAAATCACACTTAATATGTTTTGAGTTTTGCAAACACAGGCTGGTTGACTATGGTCTGTACCTTGTCCATTGCAGACAGGTGAGGGGATGCTATTTGATATGATCTGCCAGTCTTCGCAACCATACGGCCTTCATACCAGGCGGGATTAGGCCCTCCCCCATTCCGGGCGTAAATCCCCCAGTGACACTCTGTGATGCACAAAGTGCAGCAAATCCATCTCACTAAGTGCGCCCAAAAAACTGGCAGGAAAATCTCCCTCTTTCCTGCCCGTTGGGCACTTAGATTTTTTGGGGGAAAATTGCCCCGACAAATTTGATCATAGTACAGTATTTCTTCACTTCTACTTATCTTCAGAAATGTATGCAGATTATAAGAATAACACATGTCACAAAATATATATTATCCTATAATGTTCTCAGTAAATATATGGACTCTGTAAACCAATAGAATATCTGGAGTCAGTCACATCCCACTCTGAAATCAAGTGGCAGATGCCACCCAATGGAGCTTCTGTGGATTTCTCCTTAAATCCCCCCAGATGATTATCACACAGATGTTTCCAAACTCCACTCCCGAAAAGACCTTCCTTAGAATCTTCTTCAAAACAACACTGTCTCTCATCTATTTTCAGCAAGGATCCACTTCCAGGATTTACAACTTGTCTTTCAGTATTCCTCTGTTTTGAATTGTCACGTGCATTCAAGCCCTCAGGTACGTGGCCACTAACAGAACATTATTGCCTCACAAGCTGTACTAAGGTCACAAATCTGAGGATTGCTTCAGATATTTGGCTTCTCTCTAGCCAACTCCATCAGATCTTCAAATTTCAAATTTCAAATTTCAAAGAACAAAGAACAGTACAGCACAGGAAACAGGCCCTTCAGCCCTCCAAGCCTGTGCCGCTCCTTGGTCCAACGAGACCAATCGTTTGTATCCCTCCATTCCCAGGCTGCTCATGTGACTATCCAGGTAAGTCTTAAACGATGTCAGCGTGCCTGCCTCCATCACCCTACTTGGCAGCGCATTCCAGGCCCCCACCACCCTCTGTGTAAAAAACATCCCTCTAATATCTGAGTTATACTTCGCCCCTCTCACCTTGAGCCCGTGACCCCTCGTGAACGTCACTTCTGATCTGGGAAAAAGCTTCCCACCGTTCACCCTATCTATCTCCTTCATAATCTTGTACACCTCTATTAGATCTCCCCTCATTCTCCGTCTTTCCAGGGAGAACAACCCCAGTTTACCCAATCTCTCCTCATAGCTAAGACCCTCCATACCAGGCAACATCCTGGTAAACCTTCTCTGCACTCTCTCTAACGCCTCCACGTCCTTCTGGTAGTGCGGCGACCAGAACTGGACGCAGTACTCCAAATGTGGCCTAACCAGCGTTCTATACAGCTGCATCATCAGACTCCAGCTTTTATACTCTATACCCCATCCTATAAAGGCAAGCATACCATATGCCTTCTTCACCACCTTCTCCACCTGTGTTGCCACCTTCAAGGATTTGTGGACTTGCACACCTAGGTCCCTCTGTGTTTCTATACTCTTGATGATTCTGCCATTTATTGTATAACTCCTCCCCAAATTATTTCTTCCAAAATGCATCACTTCGCATTTATCCGGATTAAACTCCATCTGCCACCTCTCCGCCCAATTTTCTGCTGTCTTTAACTTCAATGAACAACACCTTGTTTGAATCTCAGTTCCCTTTTGTTCCTTTGACTTCAATCTTCCTGGAACTTCTTTTTTCATTCTATGGTTTCTCAAACTAACTGTCTTTTAGTTTCTGGGACCTGTTTTCTTGCCCATTACTCCACGGTTCTAGTTCTGCTTTTGGCAGAGCTGTGAGAGTTGTTTCCTTTCTAGCTGCTAAACTCCTATTGCCTTCGATTCAGTTATAACTAAATTCAAAGGGTCCTTCTAACTTAAAAGGCAGCCCTGGTTGCTAAGCAACAGCTCATGCTTTCTTTAAGCTCCTGTTTGCCTTTCACATCATAAACTTACTAAGCACACCAGAGACAGTGTTTAAAATAAAACCATAACCCCCAAACATGCAAAAACATTTGTTTAACATGAATCTACCTAAAGTTTTAACCCTTTCTTACACAGAAATACTAAATTAAATTCACTGAAATCTATGATAAAAGCAAATTACTGCGAATGCTGGACTCTGAAACAAAGTAAGAAGTTTAACAACACCAGGTTAAAGTCCAATAGGTTTATTTGGTAGCAAAAGCCACACAAGCTTTCGGAGCTCTTAGCCCCTTCTTCAGGTGAGTGGGAATTCTGTTCACAAACAGAGCTTATAAAGACACAGACTCAATTTACATGAATAATGGTTGGAATGCAAATACTTACAACTAATCAAGTCTTTAAGAGACGAAACAATGTGAGTGGAGAGAGCATCAAGACAGGCTAAAAAGATGTGTATTATCTTTTTAGCCTGCCTTGATGATCTCTCCACTCACATTGTTTCGTCTCTTAAAGACTTGATTAGTTGTAAGTATTTGCATTCCAACCATTATTCATGTAAATTGAGTCTGTGTCTTTATAAGCTCTGTTTGTGAACAGAATTCCCACTCACCTGAAGAAGGGGCTAAGAGCTCCGAAAGCTTGTGTGGCTTTTGCTACCAAATAAACCTGTTAGACTTTAACCTGGTGTTGTTAAACTTCTTACTGTGTTTACCCCAGTCCAACGCCGGCATCTCCACTCTGAAACAAAAACAGGACATGTTGAAAAATCTCAGCAGATCTGACAGCATCTGTGGAGAGAGAATAGAGCTAATGTTTAGAGTCAAGATGATGGTTAATCTAGACTCGAAATGTTAGCTCGAGACTTTCCAGCATTTTCTGTTTTTATGTCACTTAAATTTATACCTATTTCTAATATCCAAAAGTACAAACATAGATCACTTAAAACTGCCTCTGCTCCCTGACACCATGAGATTAATGATGAATCCTGTCTCATTACTTGTTTCAGCTCTCAAATACCTTGCTCCCTGCTTGTCTCTGGACTGTGCTACTCGAAGAATTTGTCCCGTATACATTCTATGATTTCATTTCCCAGGCTACCTTTGCCAAACTGAATCATCCCATCTACATGCAGATTAAAGTCACCCATGACTAGTGTGTGCAACCTTTCTTACCTACTGTGTAACTAGTTTTAAGGGGCCTATAGACTGCTTCCAAAGTGACCTCTTACCTTTCCCGTTTCTTGTCTCCACCCAGACTGATTCTACATCTTGCTCTTTTGAGTTAAGATAAGCTCTCACTACTGTGCTATTGACATCCTCAATGCAAGTTCTTTCTCTTTTTAAAACCTAGCCTTTCCAGATGTCTGCCCTTTAAATCTTTAGCTTTACTTGAGGCTTGTGAGCTTTTACTTGTTTCCTCAAGTTCAATGTCCAGTTAAATATTTTGCTTACATCAACCTTATCTATGCCCATTATTGTTATATTTAAAGGCAAGTTATGTCCTGTTCCAATTTATTTTTCTGGCAAGAATGAATTCAGTCATTTAATGCTTCACATATTAGTTCCATACAGTTCAAATCATTGTGGTCACTTTTCTCTGAACCTTTTCCAATACACCTTTGTCTTTTTCAGGCAGGGCAACCAAAACTGCATAGCATAACAGAACTAGACTCACCAATGACCTGTGCATTGTCAGTATAAGTTATCTTAAATGTAATCCAATGCTCACCAGATGTATCCCTGTAAATGCTTCATATTAACCAGATTCTTTCAAATTATGATCAGCGATCATTTCCAAAGTCTTTCATCTTTTTCAGCTATTGCCAGTGGAAGCATTGAACCTGTGAATCACTGGAATAGTAGACAAGGTGGTATTACTTTGCTTGCCCCTGAGTTTACCCTTCTTAATTACATTTGTTATTTTAGTTACTTTTTAAACATTGCTTTATTTAAAACCAATTCGACCAACCACCCTATCATTTTAATGGAGATGTCCTTTAAAGAGTGGCACTTGCTTAATCTCACCATAGGTTCGATTAATTACAAATTCCTCCAACTTTCTTATAATAGGACCAACATGCTAACTATGATTTGTTCTTGTATTAATCTATACTTATCCACATTAGTGGCCAATTGTAATATCTGAGACATTATTTTAAATGTGGAAAACTATGAAGAGAATGAATTTCCTTTCTATTTATAACTTACCGAAATAGTATTGTGCCATCAAGACATGTAACAGTGCTGTTTTAAACACATGCTCTCCAACATATTTCACAAATAGTGTAAACTAATCACCAAGAACAGATCTCTGTCAAACATCTCTGATTACTTTTCCCATGCAGAGCACCTGTAATATATTTAGCAGTGAGCCATTGGATGTTCTGGCCCAGACATCCTTCTCTTCCCGCCCTGCTGCAATTCATTGGTGAATCTGAGGTGGAAATGGAAATGTGGGGAGCCACTCTGATGCGTACCCCAACTTACCAGTGCCGCATCTAGCAGCGGAAGGGATGGAAATATGTAAATTAAATACAATTTGGCGAAATGTTTACTCTGGTGCATTTCCTCATAATGGTGATGTTTAACACTGGTTGCAAGGGCTGCTTGTTTGACTTGGGCTTCCATCCTTCTCCTGACAGTGGAAGAAGTCATAATGTAATTTGTAACAGGGACTGTGCAAGTTTGGACAAAGCATAGATTTGCACAGTTCAAGAAAGAGGACCTGCAATTAAAAAGGTAATTGGTAATTTCCTGCAGAGTATTGTTTTATTCATTCATGGGTTGTGGCTGTTGCTGGCTAGGTCAGCATTTATTACCGATCCTTAATTGCCCTTGAGAAGGTGGTGGTGATCTGCCTTCTTATACTGCTGCCTTCTATATCGCGTAGGTATGGTGTTGGATGGCATGGTAGCACAGTGGTTAACACTGCTGCCTCACAGCTCCAGGGAACTGGGTTCAATTCCTGGCTTGGGTCACAGCCTGTGCAGAGTCTGCACCTTCTCCCTCTGTCTGTGTGGGTTTTCTTCGGGTGCTCCGATTTCCTCCTACAGTCTGAAAGACTGGTGCTGGTTAGGTGCATTGGCCATGCTAAATTCTCCCTCAGTGTACCCAAATGGGCACCAGTGTGGTGACTAGGGGATTTTCACAGTAATCAGGCAGAGTGCGTATGTGGGTGCCTGAAAACGGGCCTAAAAGTCAGATCTGAAACACTCCCAGTCTCAGGCAGAGTGGCAGTGGACCCCCCTTCTCCCCCACCGATCTCAGGTGGAGTGGCAGTGGACCCTCCCCCTGCTCCACCGATTTCAGGCAGAGTGGCAGCGGACCCCCCTTCCCCCCCCCCCCCCCCCCCACTGATCTCAGGCAGAGTGGCAGCAGACCCCCCTTCCCCTCCACTGATCTCAGGCAGAGTGGCAGTGGACCCCCCATTCTCTCACCCCCACCAATCTCAGGCAGAGTGACAGCAGACTCCCATTTCCCTCCAGTGAACTCAGGTAGAGTGGCAGAGGACCCCCCTATCCGCCCCCCACCGATCTCAAGCAGAGAGCCGTTGGGCACTAGGCACCTACCTCCTCACTAACTGGAGCACCCGAATTGGACTTCTATGGAGCATGCCTGTTTCGCGCCAATTCTGGATGGGCGAACGCGGTGGTAAAGGGGGAAGTGCCGGTAAAGTTGGGCGTGCAGCCCATTAAGTCAATTTAAGTGCATGCAAATGCACTTGAATAGTCATCATGCCCGTTTCGGGTACGGTCCCGATTGCGGCCATTTTCGGGCCTTGGTAAAGGGGGAACCAACATAGAGGAGGGCATGGATCGCGCTACTTGCCTCATGCCCAATTTTACCAAGTTTTCGCCTGAAACTGGGCGCAATGCGATGGTAAAATCGGGCCCTCTGCTTCCACTGCCTGTTAAGGAAGGGACTTCCAAAAACTTGCAACCCTCTGAGAGAAAAAAGATTTCTCTCTCAACTCTGCCTTAAATGGGCAACCCCTTATTTTTAAACAGTGACCCCTAGTTCTAGATTCTCCCACAAGAGGAAACATCCTCTCCACATCCACCCTGTCAATATCCCTTAGGATCTTAAAGATTTGAATCAAGTTGCCTCTTACTTTTCTAAATTCCAGTGGATACAAGCCTAACCTGTCCAACATTTCCTCATAAAACAACTCGCCCAGTCCTGGTATTATTTCAGTAAATCTTCTCCAAATTGCTTCTGATGCATTTATATCTTTCCTTAAATAAGGAGACTGTACACAATACTCCAGATGTGGTCTCACCAGCGTCCTGTACAATTGAAGCATAATCTTTTGTGATTTATGCCCCAGAAAACCCAGATCCCTGTCAATTTCAGAGCTCTGTAAACTTACACCATATAGATAATCAGCAACTTTTTTATTCTTTCTGCCAAGATGGACAATTTCATATTTTCCCACACTATACTCCATTATCCACGTCTTTGCCCTCTCACTTAACCTATCCATGTCCTTTAATAGCCTCTTTATGTTCTCTTCACAACATACGTTCCTACCTACCTTTGGGTCATCAGCAAATTTAACAACCATGTTAACAACCAAATTTAACAACCATGTTAAGTCATGTTAATCATTCTTCCAAAAAAATTCTAAGTATCGAATACGTGTGAAACTGGAGTAAATCCCGCTGGTGAGAGTTCAAAGAAGATTCTCCCATACTCTGAGCACTGCAGAATGCAGTAGCGTAAATCACGTAAAACAAATTACTGGGCAAGGCCTATTCCTGCTGGAGAGGCTGGCAGCATAGCGCTGAGCGGGCCACTGCGCATGCACTGATTTGTCAGCACTGGGATCGGCATATGCGCAGTGGCCCTGCGCTGCTAACATCCCAGTTGCTGTCCAGCTCGATCGCTGGCCAGCCCCGCAACCCTGCAATGCCGGCTCTCTCACTCCCCCCATGGCCCAATCGCTGGCCCCCCATGCATGTCCGGCCCAGCCCTGGCCCCCCCCTGCCCCCAGCATGCCTCGATCACTCCCCCTACACCCCACTGCAGCCCTGGTCTGATCAATACCACCTACCCCCTCCTCCCGGCAGGCCCCCTCCTCCCCATCCTGATGCCCAGCCCCGATCACTGGCCCCCCTCCCTCCCCCACCGATCCCGACTGTGAAGTGGCAACGGGATCTGTCATCCAGACCGATCGCCCCCCAGAGGCCCAGACCCCATCAGGCCCCACCCCCTTGGCACTGCCCTAAGCCTGATGGGCAGTGCCGAGATGCCCCTAGGATTTGGCACTTGGGTAGTGCCGGGGGCCCAGGCTGGCACTACCAAGGTGCCAATGTCTAGGGGCACCCATCCCAGTGCCTGACCCTCTGGTGGGGCCTCGATTGCCCCCCCTTCACTCCAGTGGTGTTGGGCCACCAGCTCCCCGCAAGTGGGGAGCTATTGTAAACCGCACTGGAGTGAACCACTCCTGGCAGGTGGGGAGTGGTTCATTCATGTCCCGGGCTTGCTAATAGCATTTAAAATATATTTAAATTAACATGTGCATACTTAATGCAGCTCCGTGCCTATTTTCAGCAGGGAGCTGACGGCACTGGAGATTCGGCACTGGGAGACATGCTTGGGGCTTGACGCCCAGTGCGGATTGTGCTAATCTGGCCCCACTTAAATCTCCCGGCCCACTGCACTAAAAATCAGCACAGCAGGATAGAGAATCACCCTCCCATGTCTTCAGTCCCTTTATCCAAGTCATTCATATAAATTGTAAAACGTTGAGCCCCAGCACTGATCCCTGTGGCACACCCCATGTTACCTCCTGCCAACCAGAAAAATACCCATTTATGTCTTTGTTCTGTTTCCTATTGGCTAGCTAATCTGCTATCCATGCCAATATGTTATCCCCAACACCATGGGCTTTTATTTTCCACAATAAACTTTGATGTGGCACATTATCAAATGCTTTCTGGAAATCTAAGTACAATACATCCACTGGTTCCCCTTTATCCATTACATATATGGTTCCTTCAAAGAGCTCTGATAAATTGGTTAAACACGATTACCCTCTCACCAAACCATGTTGACTCTGTCTGATAGTCTTGAATTTTTCCAAGTGCCCTGCCATAACATCTTTAATAACAGCTTCTAACATTTTCCCTATGACACATGTTAAGCTAACTGACCTGTAATTTCCTGATTTTTGTCTCCCTCCAGTGACATAGGATACATAAATGCACAAGCAACTGAAACATTAAACTATTCCTCAATGGGAAAGGTAGGATAGAGAGAAGATGGAATTAAGTAACATTTTCTTGGACATAGAAATGGAAAAATTAAACATTTACAGAGTGCAATGACAATTTGTTGGCCATTTGTTAGCCAGAATTTTACTCATTTCAATGTTTGAGTGTTTAATTTAGTGAATAAAAAGGAATGTTTCCATTTAAAATAAAATTTTGGCAAAATAGAAAACCTTCTGGATTGCGGTCTTTTCATATGTCTGTAGATAGACAGGGTAAATGTGTTTTAAATATAGCCAGATTTGAAATAAACACTGGGTTTCTCTACCAAATTTCAAAATAGAGACAAGAGCCCAATTCTCCTCCGAGACAGGCCAAGTTGTTTGATTTATATGTTCATCAGTATAAAGGGGATTTGTCTTAAATGCTAATTAAGTTGTAATTGGTTGAAACATTAACCAATCCTTTGTAAACAGGCAAAATGAAACACCTGTTCATCAGTCATTCCATGCAGAGTACGCTTGAATGAGTCTTTGATTTACTTAATTATACATATTGTCCCCTGCCAACCTTGTTCTGAACTACATACTGTAGACTTTCCGCAATATTTTTACTTCATTTCAATTTAGTTCTGAATCTATCATCTAGTGTTCAAAGATAGAACAGGAATCATGTTGCTCATAAACGATATCACATTATGGGTTCTATGAAAAGTTGAAATAAAAAATGAAAATGAAATAAACAGAAATTCTCAACAGATCTGTGAGCATCCGTGGAGAGAGAAATAAAGTTAATGGACCAGATTTCTGTTACCAAGCTAGAGATGGGAAATTTCCTGACTGGCAGACCCATCACAGTGTAAAGTGCAATTTTACACATTAATTTTTCTCTGTGGAGGCAGGAAGAGAATCAAGTCACGCCTGCTGCCACCAGGAGCACATGGGAAGTGGCATCAGGTGCAGCCAAGTGCCATGAAGGACTTGTTAAACGTCTACCTCGGTTCTCTTGGACTTTTTCCAAGTTGTTTGGTTACATTTTAGGCCCTCTAATCTTCACCCATACACCTCATCACCCCACCTGCTCCTTATATCACTTCCATGCCAACTCAATTATAAGAACAAAGAACAAAGAACAATACACCACAGGAACAGGCCCTTCGGCCCTCTAAGCTAGACTCATGTCCGCCACAGGGGAGGCAGAAGCATTGCGGTATTGCCACTGGACTAGTATTCCAGAGACCCAAGACAATGCTCTGGGGACCCAGGTTCAAATCCAGTAATTGCAAATGGTGAAATGAATCATATAGAATTCTGGAATTAAAAATCTAATGATGACCATGAAATCTTTATCAATTGTAGTAAAAACCCATATAGTTCATTACTGTCCTCTAAGGAAGTAAATCTGCCTACCGTACACAGTTTAGCCTACATGTGACTCCAGACCCACAGCAAAGCGGTTGACTCTTAGCTGCCTCAAGGGCAATTAGGGATAGGCAATAAATGCTGGCCCAGTCAGCGATGTTCACATCCCTTTAATGAATAAACAAAAAAAATCTCACGGCCCTTTATTGACCCCACACCATTATGAGGACTGTGGAGCGGAGGGGGTGATCTTGCTCCTTCCAACTCCATAAGAAGATTTTAAAAGAAAAATAAAAGTAAAAATGACCCAACTTTCATAGGTGGCTCAAGAGGAAATTTTCCAAGGAGGTCCTTGAACAGATGTCAAGTCCTGAATGAACACATAAAAAGCCTAAGGCCTGTTTTATATGGAATATTTTAAATTGTGATGAATTTAACTGTTGCAAAAATATATAAGCGAGGTGCCCTACTACTAAATATGTCACCATTACAGCTGCTGCATACTCAAAATATAGGTGTAATGCATACCAATTCCTACCCTTAAAATTGGAGTTTATGGCCGGAAGTTTACCGCCCTGCACCAGGAATCGGAGCGGGCGAGGGGTGGAACGTGGAAAGGTCCATTGACCGCGGGCAGGATTTTACGGTTTCAGGACGAATGAGGCCATAAAATCCCGCCCTAAGACTGATTCTTTGAAACTGACTGACAACTGCAACCAAATATCAAATATCCAGTAGCGATTTCAGATTAATTGTTAATCGTGTGGCATTCTGTTGAAGAAACAATTTTGCCTTACTTTGCTCACTTTCCTTTCAACCTTGCTTCTCACATTGGTAGGAATTGGTATATGTTGGCTCTCTGTTGAAATTCCCTACTAAACCGAGACCTCTGGAAACATGTCACCCACTATGTCCAGAGGAACTCTGAAGGAAGCCCTTATCCAGGAACTTTTACGGTTACTCTCACTCCAGTCAAACATTTTTGGAGACATTTTCCCTTTAAGGTCAAGAATAGCAAAAAGCCATTAACTTTTCTCAGTAACTAGAGTTCCTATATCTCAGAATTCTTGCTGATTTGGGTCTCAGCATGATCCAAAAGCTTTCTGCTGCCATGGCTCCACTCATGATATTATAAGAGAGAATCGGGAGAATTCTCATGGAAAGTCATCTTATTTTTTGCTTCCAACCTCTTTCAATGTAGACAGCTAGCAAATGCCATGTAAACAACTTTCATTTATAGTTTATTTCATTGAATCATAGAATCCTACAGTGCAGAAGGAGGCCATTCAGCCCATCGAGTCTGCACCAACCAAATCCCACCCAGGCCCTATCCCCATAACCCCATGCATTTACCCTAGTTAGTCCCCCTGACACTAAAGAGCAATTTAGCATGGCCAATCCACCTAACCAGCACGTCTTTCCATGGGAGTAAACCGGAGCACCCGAAGGAAACCCACGCAGACACGGGGAGAATGTGCAAATTCCACACAGACAGTGACCCAAGCCGAGAATCGAACCCGGGTCCCTGGCGCTGTGAGGCAGCAGTGCTAACGACTATGCCACCGTGCCATTATTTGTAAAGTCCTCTTGCCACCCAATCAGCACTCTCTTCTCAGGCAGTATAAATTGTTGTTCCTTTACTGTGGCAACCTTACAATCTCCCCTGATGAGTGCAAGATGAAAAGCTTAGACAGCATGGGCAGAATTTTCCTGTCTCGCCCACCACGGGAATCGTAGAGGATGGGGTGCGGGGGGATAGCCATGCAAAGGTTTGTTGATCTCGGGCAGGATTTTCCAGTCTTGGGGCGAGCATGGCCGGAAAATCCCAGACCATGTCTTTTTTTCAATAAAACTTTCATTTTACTTTAGTTTAACATGGTAAAGAATACAAAGGATTTAAAAAAAAATATTTGCATTGAAAATGTTTCCAATTTTTGCAACCAACGTAACAAACCTTCGAGAATTGGTACAATACAGCTTAATCATTTTTCCGCATATACACACAGAAAGAGACAAGAGAGCACAAACACAGTTGGTTTGGATTATTTATAATTCATTACAAACAGCGTCTCCAAAGATACAAAGAACTAAAGGATGTTGCAGGGATTTGGGGAAAACAGGAGAACAAGCTAAAGCCATGGGTACATGGCATGAAAGTGCACACCCTCACTTGAAGGATACTAGAGACAGAGCCACGTAACTTACATTCCAGGATTTTTGAAGTAGATATTGCCATTGTGCATACAGCCAAGGAGAATATAGGATATTGACACAGGTATAGAAAAGGCTGATCAACCAAAGATTTTTGCAACACACTTAGGCACGCACCAAAGCATGCTTCCCCCTTCTCCAGCTATATCGGGGCATCATTGATACAAAACAATATTGTTTCCCAGGATATATGCTCTGTCTGCACCTTTACAGTGCTCCATCAGAGATTCTTTTACCCCAAAATAACAAAAATACAGAAACAACTACATGACACCAATAGTCATAAGGGTATTTTACTCACCAGCTGTGAGGACTCGTTGGGCCATACCCACAATCTCTACACCAAACCACCTCCCCCCACTTCCTGCAGTGGCACTACTCATATTAACCATAGCCAGAGTAAAGGATACCATATAGTACGTACCACCAGTATAAATGCAAGGATTATAAAGGAGAAAAAATCTGATAAATGTAGCTCAACCCTAGTGCCATACAACCTACACAGTGCACTCCCCCTACACTCTCAAGCTCTTTAAGGATATTAAACCACTAGGATTTAATTTTGACACAGGACTGGAAATAATACAGGTAGTGCCCCATGCCACCTTATACCCCTGGCATAACGAGGATATAGTAGGATCAAACCTGTGTCTTAAGCTTGGAATAATTCAAGGAACACACTGAGGGATGCATTCCATTATAAACAAATGGAAGCCCCTGGTTTTCAATGAATAACAGGTGAAATTCACCTCAGCGCACAGATACGAGATCACCCCTGTCAACATGATAAATAACATCACAAAGTCAAAAAAGGAGTGTAACGCCATGGGGTAAAGTCCAGGATTAGTGATGAACTGCAGATTATGATCCCAAATTATTGCCATGCACATTGTTTAGAGAGGCCAAAGCCTCAGTAGCATTATCAAGAAGCCTTAAGGATCTGTCAGATGTCACCCTCAGGGTAGTAGGATAAAGCAGGGCAAACTGCATTTAGTTAGCTTTCAGACGCTTTCCAGCTTCATCAAAACCTCTGCGACCGAAGCTATGAAAACACATGATTACCGGTCGGGTGTCAGTCCTCAAGGACATGATATGATGTGCCCCTTCAAGATTAAAATGCCCAGCTGTCGTGTTGAGATGAAGAAAACATGGTAGCCAGTTCTCAAAAGATTTAGCTGGGAGCTCGCCCTCGGCTCCTTCTAGAAAGCCGGTCACGCAGACACTCCTCCTCCGGCCCCGACTCTCCAGGTCAATCAGGGTATCTGACCTATCACTCAGCTGATTTTCCAAGAATTGAAAGCAGGCCTCAATAATAAGGGTTCTTTCCTAAGCTTCAGCAAGTTTCTTATCGGTACTCTGCAGTTTAGTAACATGAGCATTAGAGTTCTGTGCCAAAAAAAGCCAAGCTTGTCATCTATTACTTTAATCATATTGACAGTCATCACCTACTACACCATTGATGCGCTGTGTTGAGTGCCTACTCACTGACTAAAAGACCAAATTGAGGGCTCGGCTCCACCCCGGTTGCTTTTGACTGCTTTCCCTCGAGGATTTTCATGACCTTATTCAGCATTTGTCCCAAAACATGACCAGAAATCTTCCAGGGACATCGTATGGAGTTTTCACTCCAAGATTAGGAACTTGTGGGCCCTCATTAGGATAAATGAAAGGATTAAAAGATGAGTAGCTCAAGAGCTCATGGAAACACAACTGTTCCCTATGTTCACATCATGTGACCCCGCCAAGGTTTTAAACAAATAATAAATTGACATCATGCCAAAGAAGACAATGTTAGGGTGGGTGATCAAACATTTTATCAAAGAGATGGGCTTTATGAAGGGTCATACAGCAGGAGAGTAAGGAGACAGAGGCAGAGAATTCAGAGTCTTGAGTCCTCGGTGGCTGAAGGCATGGGCATTGTAAAGCATAGCAAAGGAGGATGCAGTTGGAGTAATACAAAGCTCAGGAATGGTGTTTTAAATGGTCCTTTGGGCCCAAGATTAGAAAAATTCTCTTTTTTCACAAGGCTTTTAATTTAGTGCAGTGCTGCTTCGATCAGCAAGGCTTTTACCTCGGAGTTCTTAAGCTGTGAGTTCAAAACCTGCTCCAGTCACTTGAGTAGATAATCTAAGCTGACAATTCAGTGCAGTACTGAACGAGTTCTGCACTGCCATCGGTGCTGTCTTTTGGATGAACGTAAGTTGGCTTTTCATTATTTATTTTTTGTGTACTTGGTTTTTTATGTTGTCTGAGTTTGATTAGCGGTAAATCAAACTCACTGGTCCCTTTATTTGTGTGTTGGAAACATTTATTTAATTTATAACAAAATATGAAGCTCCCTGCCATATTATTCAATCTATAATTAAACCTTTTCCTGTGTTTTGCATTCTTCTCATCCTTTTGTGTAGCTCTCCAAGCAAACCTGGCTCATATGTTTGCAGTTCAATCCATTCACTACAATACTGGGAGGCCTTTTCTTTGTCTCTGATTTAAGCCAAGATGCTGTTGCAATGGCACGGCAAAACGTTTTCCAAGAAAATGGGGAAAAGAAAAATACATACACAAAAGATCTGCAGTTAACAACAGCTTATTTATCTGTACAATGTGCACAGTACATTGAGCCATTATGCCCAGTGTGAGGGTTAGAACAGTTGATGCACGATAGATTAATTGATGCCCCACAAAGTCAAGTGGTCTTTTTATGGGCCTTCCCTGAATCTTTTGCTTAACATCTGTTATTGCTTCCCTCAATTACAATTGCATAAGTAGTTATGAGGATTTGCTAACTGTAATGGGCCCCAAAAGAAATCACAGCTCTTCTTAGAAATACATTGTTATCACTTCACTGAAAGGGATAGTTTGAAAATTAAACTTTATCATAGAACAGTACAGCACAGAACAGGCCCTTCGGCCCACGATGTTGTGCACAGAAATATATCTATTACCAAGGATGTTTCCTTAATTAAATTGTCCTTGTGTTGGAAATTTAGGATTTGAGATAGGATTTTAAACTGTAGCCATTGCCACCTTTGAATACTGTAAAAGCTTTAGGATACATTCTGCAGGCACCATATGTATGTGGTACACAGAGAATAGTTACCAAGCTCACCAAACAATTCACCATTTTCAAACTTCCGATATATCCCCGAGTTATGAAACACTTCGGCCGCGCCTGATGAATCTGGCATGTACATTGGTATTGATTTTCCTGATATGACATCTCACCTGTACATTTACAAATCAGAAACGCTTCCTCTTTGCAGAGAACAGGTGCCAGTAGCACTAGCTGAAGTATGAAAGGATTGTAGCATCAACAATGACTGTTGTGGTGACCTTCACTGGCACCAACACAATTCATTGTTCTGCCAACTGGTTTTAAAATTCTTTACTCCGGACACATGAGCACAGCTCATTATTATACCCGAAGGTGCGTCAGAGCAGTTAAAGCAATGATTCAATAATCTACAGATTTTAGGGGCAGAATCTCTTTTTGTCAAGTGGCCTACAAGCACTAGGCATTTTGGAATGATTTTTGTGACAGCTGCGTTTTACATGCAATATGACTGATTAATGCAGCAGGAAATGTAGACAGTGGGAGACATAATGACAATCATTGCACAGCAGAGGAACTGTTAGCACCTCCTAAATTGTCAGTAAAACATAACTGTGATGGTGTGTGCACTGGAGAGTTTCATTTGCATAGCTTTAATAAGGTGATTGCGGGCCAATGTGCATGCAGTTATCTCAATGCAGACCATATTTACATGATATAATGCACCACTAATAATGGTATAGTGCTAACTACTAGTATCTGTGACATGGAATGTGACATGTTTAAGGGTGACACCAAAGGGAATAATATCCTACCAATAAATTTCCATCATGGTGCAAGTTTGAAGAGCGACGTGTGTGCTGAAGAATTAATTGAAATACATGACAGGGCTCGAATTTTTAAACCAACCAATCACAAATTGTTATAAAAAATTTTTGAAACATATTTTGACCTGATTAGCTCCACATTCATATTTATAAAGTTGTTAAATCCGATCTGAATGAATGACAACATACCGATCAAATGTGGTTAGATTAACTTTCAATAAAAAGATTATAGAACCTGTTAAAATAACTAAGACTGAATGATAAGTAAGCAAAATCTACAATTAAAAAAGACAAAACAATGAAATTAATCTAAAAATATTTAATGAAAAATCTTTTGGCCACCATCTTGCTTTCTCCACCAAACTGAAGACCAGTTGCAATTTGTGACATAATAAATAAGCAAAAAGTGTAGAGTTTACAAAGAACTGATTAAATTTCATTACATTACAATGTCATCTTCATTGTTAAATGTCTCAAAATCTCTGAGTTTGATTTGAAGCCCATTTAAAAGCTTAAAAGTTTGAATTTCTTGCATTGCACTCCAAGTATCAACATGCTCAGAAGAGATTCAACAAAGTACAGGTTATAGTTCCAGCAAATGTGTATATATTTTGCAATATATTCAATGGAATAAAACAGATTAATTTATTTCATTTATTCCTGAGTGAGAGCTCAAAAGCAGCATTCGGAATTATGGCAACTTCTGGAAGTTGCATGTTCATGTTCAGGCCTCATTTGAATGTTATTGGTAAGGTGGGTTCATAATTCATCACAACTCAGAAGCTCAAGGCGACTCCATTAACTGGGTAGGCTCACAGGAAGCAGCCCCGCCGACTCAGAGCCTGCCACAATGGGTGAAAGGGCACAGTAGCCATTTTGAGATATTGACATTGTGGTGTAGGGAAACAACACAGATGCCAAGACCGCTCAGCAAAGGGCTCGAAATGTTTCCAGTGTGGGAATCATTTCAAATGCTTCTGCAAGTTCAACAACTTTGATCAAGGACAAAGACAAGAGAATATTTTTGAGATGCACTTCATCCAAGAAATTGGAAATTAAAACAAAGACAAAATTAGAATTTCATGGGGAAGTGAATGATCTTCATCAAGACTATTGGTCAGTTACAGTGCAAATTAAAGACTTCAGACACAACTGCAAAATTGATACAGGAACTGGCGTTAACATACTAAGAGATAATCTAGCCTTGCTTCAGCTAATACCCCTTCATCCATTAGGTATTACATTGCAAGGTCAAGGAGTCACAAACTTTCCAATAAAAGGCAGGATAATTGCTTCTCTTTGTTACAAGGAGTGACATATTGTTGATTCTCTCTATGTTGTTCACAATAAATTCACATCCTTGTTGAGTGGAGATGTTGGCATACCATTGGGAAATCTGGAAAGAACAGACGATGACCAGCATTTGAATAACTCCAAGCCTTTCGTGGGACAAGCTTTGAAATTTTATGTAGAACCAACCTTCAGCCTACAGCAGCTGAGGAGGTTCATTCACTCAGTGATTTCCTTTTTCTCACAGTGACACTATCCACTAAATCTCAGGTGGATATTGAGGTTATGGATCTCTCAGTTCTCTATGAAGCTCAGCTAGAGGTGGTGAATAGATAAAGCAATGCAGCAGACAGTGGCCATCCACAAAAAGGCCTTTTGGACGTGGGTTGGTTCTTTTTTTAAGAACTGATGAGGAAGAGGCTGTTTCTGTATTGAGTGATTTGTTGGCGGATGAGGTCCTGGAAATTGGTCTGCCATTCCCATTAACAGATGCACCATGTGAAGACTCTTTTGTCTTTTCTTGAGGAGTCAGCAGTGTTTCATGTCGTTGAAGAGCAATAAGATCTTCATTCCACTGAACCTACAAATGCAGTGTCTTTTATATCACTGGTTGACCATGAAGAGTCTTCCAGAGAGACCATCTTACTTGATTCTATGCTTGAGTCCATAGAGGACCACACAGCCAAAGAGTTGGCAGCGCCTATTCCCAGGTATGGAAGTAAATAGAGGCCCACACTTTAGCCCTGGCTGAAAGTCTTCTTCCCATGAGAGCTTGTTCTTCAGCACAGAAACTGAGGCAGGATCTTTAGAGCTTCTAAAGCTTCAGAATCCTGTGCAGGAAACATTGCCCACAGGAAATTTATCTCCTTATCGCAGGAGAGATTCATTCCATTGTAGAAAATGATGTTATCTTATCTTCATATTCCCAAAATTCCCACAGTGGAACATCCTCACACAGGGAAAAATGTGGGAATGTTACCACACCTTCAGCAAGTGAATCTTCTTTCTGAAATGGCATTGGAAAGTCGTCTCTTCTTCATTTCCTGAAATGTCTACGGGAAACTTGTCATTTTCTTCTCATCATTTAAATTTGATAGAATCTCAAATCTTCAATATGTTTTCACATTTGATGCAGCAGTGAATGATATGGCTACGAGATCTTCATTGGAGTTAAAGACCATTGATCTTCTCAGGTCTTTCCCTAGTGTGCTTTGAGGGAGGAGTCCTAATTCTTTTCTAGTTCAAGAGAGTTCAAAGATTGACATCATTTAATTTTCCCTCTTACTTTCTTTGAGAAGGAGCCATTGTCCTTACAGTTCAGCAGTCCTGTCATCTACACTTTGATTATCAATTGTCCAGCAAAGTTGCTGTCCCATTTCACTCATGATGATGTCCTCCAAGGAAAAGTTGATGGCCAGAATTCTCCGGCCGTTCATGCTGGTGGGATTCTCTGGTTCGTCTGCAGTGAACAGAGATTTGGCTGTGCGCCAAATTCTCCATCCTCACTTGCAGCAATGGCGGGGCATGGATAGCCAGAGAATTCCAGCCGATGTCTGCATGTCTCCAAGACACTTTCCCTGCAGGCCAAGAACACTGTGGGAGACTAAACCCTTCATGGCAGTAACTTGAGGGGGTAGGGGAGAATTGAAATAAGAGCTGGGTAGAATATGTAGCAGTAAAAGGGAGTTACAGAAATGCTATCTGAGTAGTTAAAACATAGTTTTATATTGTGATTAAGAAGTTGCTGGAATACCTAGAAGAACTGTAATGTAATGGGTTAATAAAATCGATATGCTAATAAGTGATGTAGACAATGATGTATCTGTAACATTAGCAGTCAAATGCTCGAGTCTCTGGAGAGAGGATGGGACACTCTGACATTTATCTTATAGATATTTGGACAGGTACATGGATAGGAAAGGTTTAGCGGGATATGGGCCAAATGCAGGCAAATGGAAATAGTTCAGTTTAGGAAACCTGGTCAGCATGGAGGAGTTGGGCCAAAAGGCCTGTTCCGTGCTGCATATCTCTAGGACTCTATTGTATGTTGTTAATAAACCAGTTTAAAGACAGTGCCAGTATAAGACTAATGTCTGCCTCGGGAAGATAGGTCATGTACACCAGAAGCCAGGAACCACGCCAAGACTACACAGGACCTGATGCCAACAGAAAGCACCTTCCTTACCATCTATCTTTAATGCTGGTTGAAGATTCAATTTGCCTGGATCTGACCCACTTACATCATGCCATTCCCACAAAGAGGTCCCTGCCTCAGGCCAAAATTACAAGATTGCACTGATTGTACTAATAATGGGAGGCTTTTGGAAAAGTGCTCAATTTCTTAGGTGTGTTGTGGGAAAATTACCACTCGGAGTCAGATCTAAAGATTCAACACGCAGTTTTATCGGACAAGGCTTTGGGAGAAGCGCTGGCTCTCCGCAGTGCACGCAGTCACCTTCTCAACTTTACAATGGCAGTTGAGCATCTTTTATATATTTTCAAATAATGGACAAGTACGGACATTAGCCGTTAGCACATTGTTATACATAGAGTAGACAAGTACGGACATCGGCAGTTATCATATCGTTATACATAGAGTAGATACATTTATCCATTTATGCCCCCCATCAATGACTGATCTCATTACAAAACTCATTGTTTTGGTTCTGCTTTATCTCAAGCTAAGGTGCCTCGAGGTCTGATTTATTTCCTGCAATAATTTAGACACTAACAGGCTGTAACTCATTGTGCAATGTCTGTGCCCAAGTCAGCATATCTTAATGTCTTTTCCCAGAGTCCATTTTGTGCCAGGTAACCATCTTGTATCCTTTAATTTTGAGTTTACTCCAATAGGTGCACAAACACTTTTAAAAGATTTTTCTTGTCCAAAAAATATTTCATTTGCTAAGATCTGGGTGGTGTATACCAATGAAACTATTAAATAGTTCAGTATGATTTCTTTAAATTATTTTCAGTGAAAAAATACTTCTCCAATGAAAAGAAACTATTACAATCAATTTTGTTGTCCAAGAAGCACTGGTTCATTGAAAATTTTACATTTGTGAGAATGTGAGTTAATTTGCTGGAAACCTGAACTGTAATCTGCAGTGTAATCTTGAGTGCATTTTTGGTCTAAATTTCCCCATTGTGCTCAAAAGAGGAAATTCTATCTCGAGATTTAAGGGCATGGGGAGAGAAGAGGAAAGATCAAGACCACGATTTTGCAGCCATGTCGCACCTGGCGTCGGAACAGAGTGAGGTCGGAGAATCGTGGGTGAGGGGTCTAATGTGTTCAACGTCACAAAACCCCATTGCAATCCTCCCAGTCACTGCGCCCGGACATAATTTGATCCCTGCCCAGTAAGGGAACCAGATTGGCATATTTAATAAGCTTTTAAATTTGCTGAGTTCTTTTGATATGCCCGACCCGTAACCAACAGGTCGCGCGTTCACAGGTAGACGTCCACCTTCTCGCCCTTTCCTTCATCGTCGTCGTCCTCAGTGTCTTCGGGTGTTCCCATCAGGTGCTCTTCTTCGGTGACCACACAGGCCCCTGGCACAATCCGAGTCATCATGACTTTACAGCAGACATTAAGACATCCGACAATTAGGCAACAGACAATTATTATTGCAACGAGAATAATCAGTCCATGCATTAAATAGGACCCCCAGGATCCCCCCAATAACCATTCGAGCCAGCTATTCCCCTTCTTGGGGCATTGTCTAAAGTCATCAAGCTGCTTTCTTATGTCATTAATGACTTGGGTGATGTTGTACGATTCATCTGTAACATGTGTTATACATTTGTCCCCTATTATTGTGCATACTCCCCCCTGTTGGGCTAACTGATAGTCTACGGCATAGCGGGTCTGCTGCACATATAATCTTAATTCAGCCAGCTCTTGGTTGACGGCCTCCAGTGCCTTTGATGTACTGTTTCCCAGGATGGTTAATCCACAGATAAGATGGTTTCTATTTTTGGGACTAATTACTCCTGCTGCCCGCCCCCCAGAGACAGTGTCCCAAGGAACCCGTAGCCGAGTGACAATCCCAGTGTGACCGGGACTTCCCAATCGGCACAGAATTCCTTGCTGATGGCCCGGGTCACTATCTTTCTCCGGATATGCCCCTTTTGAGGACATGGAACAGTGAGTGGTCCTATTGTTCCTACTGCAAAAAGGATCGGGACGGTTGGTGTTGCCATTGTGAAGGTGCCGTTGAGGAGGAACACAAATCCCTTCTTGGCTCGGTAGCATTTAATATCCTGGTTATTGGTCTATACGAACTGTATATACCGCCAATTGCTCGGTTCATTTGACTTTCTGCCTGATCCTACCACTTGTTAGGTATCAAACGGGTCTGTCCATTCGGCTGAGCTGACATGAGTCCCATTACACTGACCACAAATGAGTTGCCTGCCCTCGGTCACGTTCAGGCATCTTTGCTCGTTACAGGTACAAGTAAACTGACCTCTATTGACCCAACAGTGCTGATGGGCACACTGCGTCTGTATACAGGAAACATTCTTGGGGACCAAGGCATATGCACACCCCCATCCCTGCCCCGAGAAGCAAAGCGGGTAGCTTGCATCATCTGAGCATACTCTTCCTCCCACTCCCTGGAGTCCCCTGCACACGGGATCTGCGGGGTTTATTAGTTCCACACATCTTCCCTGTATACCCCTTTTATATTTGCCTGTCTGTCCTTGACATGGTAAGTCCGAGGTATCTGCCGTATATAAGTCATGGGGGGTCCACCCAGGGGTGGCCACAAATAGGGTCTCTACAGATTGGGCTAGCGGGTAACACACGGTTCGATTACCGTGTAAATGTACATGAGCCTTGTAGAATAAGTTATCCTCTAGTCCTGTTAATCTTACAATCGCAACAACATAGAGTAATGCAATTATATACGCGATCTTAGACGTGTTCGCAACAGGCGAGTATCAATCTTATTACTCTATGTTAACAACTTCCCAAAGGTTATATTGCCAACCTGAACGCGTCAGTTAATCTTGCTTGTAGTCGTCACCTGTTTTGGGGAAAGCACTCTGGTCACTTTAATATCACTCATTCGTTTCTTTGTATAATTTCAGCTGGGTCCAATATTTCCATACACCTTTCCCCCTTATGTCCAGACAGGTATCTCCACTAATTATGACCTCAGATGGCCCATTCCATTTTAGTGCAAACCCTGGTTTCTCAGGTAATGTTTTTACCAAGACGCGACTTCCCACTGTTGGGACGTCAGGGAGCATTTCAAGTTCTCTGTGTGCGTCTCTTAGAAACATAGAAAAATACAGCACAAAACAGGCCCTTCGGCCCCACAAGTTGTGCCGAACATATCCCTACCTTTTAGGCCTACCTATAAACCTCCATCCTATTAAGTCCCATGTACTCATCCAGGAGTCTCTTAAAAGACCCTATTGAGTTTGCCTCCACCACCATTGACGGCAGCCGATTCCACTCGCCCACCATCCTCTGTGTGAAAAACTTCCGCCTAACATTTCCCCTGTACCTACCCCCCAGCACCTTAAACCTGTGTCCTCTCGTAGCAGCCATTTCCACCCTGGGAAAAAGCCTCTGAGAGTCCACCTGATCTATGCCTCTCAACATCTTATATACCTCTATTAGGTCCCCTCTCATCCTACGTCTCTCCAAGGAGAAAAGACCGAGCTCCCTCAGCCTATCCTCATAAGGCATGCCACTCAATCCAGGCAACATCCTTGTAAATCGCCTCTGCACCCTTTCAATCTTTTCCACATCCTTCCTGTAATGAGGCGACCAGAACTGAGCACAGTACTCCAAGTGGGGTCTGACGAGGGTCTTATATAGCTGCATCATTATCCCCGGACTCCTAAACTCAATCCCTCAATTGATAAAGGCCAGCACACCATACGCCTTCTTAACCACCTCCTCCACCTGCGGGGCTGATTTTAGAGTCCTATGGACCCAGACCCCAAGGTCCTTCTGATCCTCCACAGTACTAAGAGTCTTTCCCTTTATATTGTACTCCTTCATCCCATTTGACCTGCCGAAATGGACCACTACGCATTTATCTGGGTTGAAGTCCATCTGCCACTTCTCCACCCAGTCTTGAATCCTATCTATATCCCTCTGTAACTTCTGACATCCCTCCAGACTATCCACAACCCCACCAACCTTCGTGTCGTCGGCAAACTTACCAACCCATCCCTCCACTTCCTCATCCAGGTCATTTATGAAAATGACAAACAGCAAGGGTCCCAGAACAGATCCCTGGGGCACACCACTGGTGACCGACCTCCATTTAGAAAAAGACCCATCTATACACACTCTCTGCCTCCTTTGGGCAAGCCAGTTCTGGATCCACAGGGCAGCAGCCCCTTGGATCCCATGCCCTCTCACTTTTTCTAGAAGCCTTGCATGGGGGACCTTATCGAACGCCTTGCTAAAAACCATATAAACCAGATCTACCGCTTTCCCTTCGTCAATGTATTGAGTCACATTTTTGAAGAACTCCACCAGGCTCGTAAGGCACGATCTGCCTTTGACAAAGCCATGCTGAGTATTCTTGAGCATGCTAAACCTCTCTAAATGCTCATAAATCTTGTCCCTCAGGATCTTCTCCATCAGCTTACCAACCACTGAGGTTAGACTCACCGGTCGGTAATTTCCTGGGCTATCCCTATTCCCCTTCTTGAAAATAGGAACCACATCCCCAATCCTCCAATCCTCCGGCACCTCTCCCGTCTCCATCGACGATGCAAAGATCATCGCCAGAGGCTCTGCAATCTCTTCCCTCGCCTCCCACAGTAACCTGGGGTACATCCCATCCGGACCCGGCGACTTATCAATCTTGATGCCATTCAAAGATTCCAGCACAACCTCTTTGTTAAAGTCCACATACTCAATCTTTTCAGTCCACCGCAAGCCCACAGTACATCCACCCATGTCCTTCTCCTCTGTGAAAACCGAGGCAAAATACTCATTAAGCACCTCTGCCATTTCTACTGGTTCCGTACTGATTTTCCCGCCTTCACCTTTTATAGGCCCTATTCCTTCACGTCTCATCCTTTTACTCTTCACATATTTATAGAACGCCTTAGGGTTTTTCTTAATTCTACTTGCCAAGGCCAAATTAGTAAAGGATAATCTTCCTGATTATCCTTTACTAATTTACGCATCGCTTTTAGTTGGGCGCTTAGTTCCAAAACATATCGTTTAATTTTGTCTTTTAGTGGACCTACATCGGCCCCACCTGTTATGATGCTTTCTGGTAATTGCATCGCCCTTCCTGTCATTAGTTCATAAGGGGTTAATCCAGTTGTCCGGTTTGTGGTGGCTCTTAACCTCATTAATACAGTGGGCAATACTTCTGTCCATGTTTTTCCTGACGTTTGCATGGCCTTGGCCAGGGCATTCTTAAGGGTTCTGATCATGTGTTCCACCATTCCAGAATTCTGCGGGTGGTTGGGGATGTGGAATTTTTGTTTTATTCCCATCAATTGGCACACTGTTTTTACCACCTTTCCGGTGAAGTGTGTCCCTTGATCCGAACCAATTTGTATGGGTATTCCCCATCGAGGGATTACTTCCTCCGCCAATTTTCTAGCCACCGTGGTAGCAGTACAATTTCTGGTAGGGAATGCTTTTACCCACCTTGTAAACTGATCTATAATAACCAAACAATAGGTTTTGCCGTGGGATTGTGGTAGTGGCCCTGTGAAATCTATTTGCAGATGTTCCCAGGGCCCCTTTGGTCGGTGCTGGTGTCCCATCTTAATTTTTATGGGTCGACTGGGGTTGTATTGCGCGGATGTTATGCATCGGTGACAATGTTGGGCTATGTCACTTCCCATTCTTTTCCACCACCATTCTTTTCCTATACTAATTGCCATGGCCTCTCTTCCCGCATGTGAGAGTCCGCGGTGTAATTCCAAGGGGGTGTTTTGTATGCACTCCGGTGCCATTACCTTGTCATTTCGTCTCCAAACGTTATCAATCCCTCTGCTCCCTGTGCTTCCCACTTACCCTTTTCCTCTTTCGAGGTATCCTCGTCTAAGTCCCGAATTTCTATTGAGTCTCCTGTCTGGCCCGTTACTGCTATTGGCAGCTCGCCAACTGCCTCCTGTTCTAACACTAATTGCGCTGCTCTAGCTGCGGCTTGGTTCCCTTTGTATTTTAACCAATCTGGGTTATCCCTTTCTGGTTCCTTCTGATGTGCTTTGATTTTTATTACTGCCGCTTCTCGGGGTTTTTTGCTGGCTTTTAGTAATGCCTCGATCCTTTGTTGGTGTTTAATAGGAGTTCCTCCCGTGGTTACAAACCCCCTTCTACCCCATGCCGTCATATAATCGTGTATTACCCCGAATGCGGACCTACTATCGGTATATATGTTTACCGTCTTTCCTTCGGACAATTCTAGTGCCTTTGTGAGTGCCACTAGTTCCGCCATCTGCACGGATAGACCTCCGTCAATTCTTTCTGACTTTACCGTTTCCAATTTGTCATTTACTACTGACTACCCTGTCCGGGGTGATCCTTCCACATATACATGAGCCATTTACAAAAAGAGTCTCTTCAGCTGTTGCTAAAGGTACATCCTTTACTCTACCTTCTTCTATATCCGTATCTACGTCTCCACAGTTATGTGGTTCTCCTGTATCCAAAATTCCTTCTGCTGGGTTATCTCCTGTGTCCCTTACTATTATAACTGATTTGCTGAGAGGTAGGAGGACGGCTTCCCATTTAGCCCTTCTCATGTTCGAGACGGACCTTAACTTTCCTGTATTTAGCATTTCCACCAAGGTGTGTTTGGTGTGGAGGATTATATTTCCTGTCATTACTATCGGTTCGCTAACCTTTACGGCCCAGGCGGCGCAATCTAAGGCAGCTGTGCACCTTGGCAGTCCGGTTACTACCGGCCCTTCTGCTGTTGAATAGTAACTCATGGGTCTCCGTTTATCACCAAGATCTTGCGTTATTACTGCAGAGTAGAACCCCCCTTCATCATTACAGCGTATGTGGAAATCTTTATTGGAATTTGGTAGTCCCAGTCCGGGGGCTGATATCAGTTTTGCCTTTAACTTATTATAAGCCTTTTCTTGCTCAGGTCCCCATTCTACGGAGTTTAAAGCTGGCTTTCCCCCTTTAACTAGTCCCTGTATAGGCTCTGCCAATTTTGCGAATTCCGGGATAAAACTTCGGCTCTAATTAAACAGTCCCAGTACCTTCCTGACTCCTCTTACGGTGACTGGCCGCGGCATTTGTTGTACTGCCTTCTTTCGGCCTGTTGGCATCTCTTTAAGCCCTTGTGATATTAAGTGTCCTAGGTACAGGACTTGTGCTTACCCGATTTGTGCCTTTTTGGGGCTCACCTTTAACCCTGCGGTTTTCAGTTCATTCAACACTAGGTATAGTGCTCCCTGATGTCCTGACTTAGATTCTGAGGCTATTAATATATCATCCACGTATTGTAGAATCGTGCTACCCTCTGGTAGTTCTACCCTTTTCAAGATGTCAGTCATTACTCGATGGAAGATGGCGGGGCTATTGTGGAATCCCTGCGGTAGGCGAGTCCAAGTGTACTGTTTGTCTCCCACTGTAAATGTGAATTTGTCTTGGGATTCGGGATCCAAGGGTAGGAACCAGAATCCATTGGCTATATCTAATACGGTAAAGATTTTATGGTCCGGTGACAATCCATTCAGGATTGTCGAGGGGCTTGCTACAATGGGGTGCAATTTGGACGTGACTTTATTGAGGCCGGTGTAGTCTGTAACTTCTGTCGGGTTTGCTCACTGGCCAGGTAGGAGAGTTAGTGGTGCTCGTAGTTTCCCTCAGAATTCCTTTCTCCACTAACCCTTTAATTATTTCTACTACCGCTGCCTTTGCTTCCGGTCTTATCGGGTATTGTCAGTGGGGCTTGTGCTCCGGTCCGGGCACCTTTATCGGGTCAGTTTTGGTTAGGCCAGTGTCTAATTTCGTTTCGGCCCATACTCCAGGGACAAAGATACGGATGGCTCGAAACCCCTCTGTTTCTAGTTGCCAATCTCTGGTGGTGGCTGTGGCCACCTTGATAGTCTCGAGGTGACTTGTGAATTTTCCTATTCCGGGTTTCCGGCCGTCCCGTTTTGGCCAGATTAATTCTCCCTTCCCACAGTCAATCAAAATTTCATACTCGTTCATTAAATCATTTCCCATTATTGTACCCTCGTTATTTTTACATACATAGAATCTCATCGGTATATACAAATTATTTATTTCTACTAACGTGGCCTCGCTCAGGTAGGCAGGTGTTTTGTTCCCTCCTATCCCTGTTAGATAAATCATCCTACTTGTAGTGGGTAAGGGAAGGTCGGTGACAGATATGGATGCTCCTGTGTCCACCAGCATCTCACATTGCCTGCCCCCGACTAGTGCAGATACATAGATCCTTCCCTCCTTCTTCCCCTTATGAATGGGGGCTGCAGGCCATCAGTCTTGCTGATCTTGGAGGTTCCTTAGTTCCTCCAATCCTGCTGTGGACATGGATCAGGGCGGGGGTCTCCCATGTTTGTCCCAACATATTGCTTCTGTGTGTCCATTTTTATTACAATAATTACAATGTCTCCCACTGTTTCCAAATTTATTTCCTTTCCTTGGGACCCAGCACTCCTTTGCAAAGTGCCCTTGTCGGCCACAATTGTGACAGGTCAGTTTGGGCTTAGTTCCGCTCCCGCTACCGTAGGCGGCTACTCTCTCCGGTTTTATCTTCGTCTGAGATTTCACCTCCCCGCCTCCAAGTACACCACTAGCCCATTCCACCAGTTCATCATAATCCTGGGACATGATCACTCCCATCTTTAGGATGGTTTGGTGAGTGCTGGAGAGCCCATCCTTGAAAGCCTGGATGAAGGCTCGATCCCCACGGTCTGGGTTTCCTTGCCCTGAGCATTCCTGATATACTTGGAACAACCGTTCCCCGTATTCTGATGCTCCTTCCCCCTTTTGTTGCTTGGTCGTTGTGATTCTACTCCAATTAGTAGGAGCATTTCCTAAAACTCTCTGGACTTTTGGTTTAAACAGGGCGAAGGGTGCCTGTTGGGCATCTATTTCTGCTGTTAGGGCTACTGAGTGTGTCCAAAGTCCCCCACTGTAGTCTTGTGCTGGGGGACTGGCGGGCCCTCCGGCTATCTGCCTCCATTTATCCGCTGGACATGCGGCCCTGACCAATTGGTGTATATCCCTTCAGTGCAGTTGGTGTCCTACAGAGGGTGGTGGTTGATAGTAAATATTCATCATGGAGTGCGGTTACAAGTGGTGTACCTCAGGGATCTGTTTTGGGGCCACTGCTGTTTGTAATATTTATTAATGATCTGGATGAGGGTATAGTTGGGTGGATTAGCAAATTTGCTGATGACACCAAAGTCGGTGGTGTGGTAGACAGTGAGGAAGGGTGTCGTAGTTTGCAGGAAGACTTAGACAGGTTGCAAAGTTGGGCCGAGAGGTGGCGGATGGAGTTTAATGCGGAGAAGTGTGAGGTAATTCACTTTGGTAGGAATAACAGATGTGTTGAGTATAGGGCTAACGGGAGGACTTTGAATAGTGTGGAGGAGCAGAGGGATCTAGGTGTATGTGTGCATAGATCCCTGAAAGTTGGGAATCAAGTAGATAAGGTTGTTAAGAAGGCATATGGTGTCTTGGCGTTTATTGGTAGGGGGATTGAATTTAGGAGTCGTAGCGTTATGTTGCAACTGTACACAACTCTGGTGCGGCCGCACTTGGAGTACTGTGTGCAGTTCTGGTCCCCACATTACAGGAAGGATGTGGAGGCTTTGGAGAGGGTGCAGAGGAGGTTTACCAGGATGTTGCCTGGTATGGAGGGGAGATCCTATGAGGAGAGGCTGAGGGATTTGGGATTGTTTTCGCTGGAAAGGCGGCGGCTAAGAGGGGATCTTATTGAAACATATAAGATGATTAGAGGTTTAGATAGGGTGGATAGTGATAGCCTTTTTCCTCTGATGGAGAAATCCAGCACGAGGGGGCATGGCTTTAAATTGAGGGGGGGTAGTTATAGAACCGATGTCAGGGGTAGGTTCTTTACCCAGAGGGTGGTGAGGGATTGGAATGCCCTGCCAGCATCAGTAGTAAATGCACCTAGTTTGGGGGCGTTTAAGAGATCCGTAGATAGGTTCATGGACGAAAAGAAATTGGTTTAGGTTGGAGGGTCACAGTTTTTTTTTAACTGGTCGGTGCAACATCGTGGGCCGAAGGGCCTGTTCTGCGCTGTAATGTTCTATGTTCTATGTTCTACCCAAACCGTATCTAATTCTTCCCAAAATTTTGTATTTGCGCTTCTAGGTTGTAGTTTACCCAGAGCGACCATTATCTGTTGTCTTTCGCTCAGGGTGAATGGTTTGTAATTTGCTGTTGGCTGTGCGTCCGTTCCCCCTCGGGTTACTGGTGCCAAGTTGTGTTCGAGCACTTCCCCTTCCGATGGAGGGGCGGTTGGTCCCTGTTGTGTGGACTCATAAGGGGGCAGAGGACCAGTTTCCCCTCCCCATTGATTCTCCTCTAATACTCGATTCCTTTTCTCCAATTCCCTTACTCTGGATTCTAATTTTTTAATCTTATCCTTATCTTCGTTCCACTTTTTAGTGGAGGCAATTACTTGTTCAATTAGTCCAGCTAATTGATGTACTAATAATACCCCGCCTTTTTTCTTTTGTCTCTCTTTTCCCCATCTACCCACTTTCTCTGTTGTTCTAAGGTCTGCGAAACATCCCAGCCATCCCTTTGCATCTTCTTAATCAACGCGTGTCTGTCTGTCATATATTTATCAATAAGAGAACCCGCAGGTCCCCAGTTAGTTTCTCTATCTGCCATCTTGCAGACTTCTACACCCCCGGCCACGATTACTTCCTGAGCAACGTGTTTTCTCCACCGCTAGGGTTTCGATTTACACTCGCTACCCCGGCCACGATTACCTCCTTGGCAACGTGTTTTCTCCACCGTTAGGGTTTCTATTTACACCCACTACCCCGGCCACGATTACCTCCTTGGCAATGTGTTTTCTCCACCGTTAGAGTTTCTATTTATACTCACGGCCACGATTAGCTCCTCGGCAACATGTTTCCCCTACCAGAGTCCGGCTCTAGGTCAGAGTGATCAGCTCCTTACCGCACCACCTTACAACGTGACAGACAAGTACACAAACTATACTAACTTTTAGGCAAACAGGTGGCAAACTCTGCATTTGTTCACCACTACAGAGTTTGATGCTAAATGACCTTTATCACTTGTGCTTCACGATCCTAAGTGCCTTGGTGCCTCGACGCCCACTTCAGGGTCCTGACCTTTGCATGGGGGATTTCCCCTCTTAACTACCGGTCTAGGGCTACGCGTTTGAGGCAGACACTTCCTTGTCCTTAGTCGATCAGCAGAAGTAATCAATTCCCGTTTCTGTCCGATAGTACCCCTAAATTCCCCTAATTCTCACCCATTTTTAACTGCATTGTTGGCTCAGTCTGACTCCCACAGGTTCAATAATCTCTACTCCAGTTCGCCGATCGAGGCCAACTGATCAACTCACCAGTAGTGAGATCCTTTGCTGACTCCGCCAATTTGTTGTGGGAAAATCACCACTTGGAGTCAGATCTAAAGATTCCACACGCAGTTTTATCAGACAAAGCTTTGGGAGAAGTGCTGGACTCTCCGCAGTGCACGCAATCACCTTCTCAACTTTACAATGGCAGTTGAGCATCTATTATACATTTTCAAATAATGGACAAGTACGGACATTAGCCGTCAGCACATCTTTACACATAGCGTAGACAAGTACGGACATCGGCAGTTAGCACATCTTTATACATAGAGTAGACAAGTATGGATATCGGCAGTTATCACATCGTTATACATAGAGTAGATACATTTATCCATTTATGCCCCCCATCAATGACTGATCTCGTTACAAAACTCATTGTTTTGGTTCTGCTTTATCTCAAGCTAAGGTGCCTCGAGGTCTGATTTATTTCCTGCAGTAATTTAGACACTAACAGGCTGTAACTCATTGTGCAATGTCTGTGCCCAAGTCAGCATACCTTAATGTCTTTTCCCAGAGTCCATTTTGTGCCAGGTAACCATCTTGTATCCTTTAATTTTGAGTTTACTCCAACAGGTGCACAAACACTTTTAAAAGATTTTTCTTGTCCAAAAAATATTTCATTTGCTAAGATCTGGGTGGTGTATACCAATGAAATTATTAAATAGTTCAGTATGATTTCTTTAAATTATTTTCTGTGAAAAAATACTTCTTCAATGAAAAGAAACTATTACAATCATTTTATTGTCCAAGAAGCACTGGTTCATTGAAAATTTTACATTTGTGAGAATGTGAGTTAATTTACTGGAAACTTGAACTGTAATCTGCAGTGTAATTTTGAGTGCATTTTTGGTCTAAATTTCCCCATTGTGCTCAAAAGAGGAAATTCTATCTCGAGATTTAAGGACATGGGAGAGAAGAGGAAAGATCAAGACCACGATTTTGCAGCCGTGTCGCACCTGGCGTCGGAACAGAGTGAGGTCGGAGAATCGTGGGTGAGGGGTCTAATGCGTTCAATGCTGTCACAAAACCCCATTGCAATCCTCCCAGTTACTGCGCCCGGACATAATCTGATCCCTGCCCAGTAAGGGAACCAGATTGGCATATTTAATAAGCTTTTAAATTCGCTGAGTGCTTTTGAGGCCAGATTCTCCCTGCTCCCTAGATTCTCCGATCCTCGGGTGCAGCAGAAACCCAGCAAGAATCACTACTGGTTGACACCACAGTGCCAATCTGTCCGTACCACCTGAAACCCTGGCAGTGCCAACCTATGCCATCAGGATGTGCCAGGGAGCATTGCCAAGCCACTGCGTGGCCATATCTCTCTCACTCAAGGGCTATGCTTACCTTTATGACCCAAGGAGATTCCCACAACAGGTTCAAGTCAAGGTGAACCTGTTGCAAACCGCTCTGATGTGACATCAAATTGGCGCAGTTTGAAGATTTGGCGAGGGGTCAAGATACGGCGGGGGGTGTTTAATTATATTGAAATGCATGCAAAGCAGGTTCACACTCCTTATGTGCATGAAACTGATGATGTCACCGATGAGGAGCAGGGAAGATCCGAAGTTGCGTCCTCGCCGGCGAGAACTGCAACTTACGGATGTTGAGTTCACACTGGCAACCTCGCAGATGGCGAGCATGGGCTCAAGACTCTGTCCCATCGCTGGAGTAGTGTGTGCAGTTTAGGTCTCCTTATTTAAAATAAATGTACACAATTGCATTAGAAGAAGTTCAGTGAAGGTTCACTGGACTCACCCCTGGGATGAAGGGGTTGTCTTATGAAGAAAATTTGAATAGATTGGGCCTATACCATTGGAGTTTAGAAGAATGAGAGGTGATGTTATTGAAACAGATAGGATCATGAGGGAACTTGATAGGATGGATAACTAGGGGAAGTCAGGGAGGGTAGAACTAGGGGACATAATTAAAAAATAAGAGGTCTTCCTTTTAAGACAGAGATGGGAAAAACATTTTCTCCCAAAAGGTTGTTAGTGTGTGGAATTCTCTTCCCAGAAAGTAGTGGAGGTTGGGTCTTTGAATTTATTCAGGGCTGAGTTAGATTTTTGTTAGGCAAGGGAATGGGGGCAGACAGGAAAATGGAGCTGAGACGACAACCAGATCAGCCATGATCTTATTGAATGGTGAAGCAGGCTCCAGGGGAAGAATGACCTACTCCTGCTCCTATGTTCCTATATTCCTTGACAGTTTGACAGGGTAACTGCTGAGAGACTACGTCCCTTGGTTGGAGAATCTAGGACCAGACGTCATAATCACACATTAAAAGCTCATCCATTTCGAGCTGAGATGACCCAAAATTACAGCACTTGGAGGGTTGTCAATTTTTAGAATTCTCTATTCCAGAGGGATATTTGTTCAGGACAGAGATGATAGATTGTTGGACATGAGGGGAATGAAGCAATATAGGGATAGGATGGGAAAGTTGAGGTAGACAATCTGTCATGATTTTATTGAGGGGCCTAATGGTCTATATCTATTCCAATTTCTTCAATTCTTACTTTCTATCTGGACAGTTCCTTAATCTCCTTATTTTTGTATTTGTCTTGGTCTACTCTGCTACCTGAGATTTATATTTCTTAATTTTCCCTAAAGTCCCGAATTACTTTGACTTTTCCCCACATCTGTTATCCTTCATTTCTGTACATCAACTATGTACAGTACTTCTAAACTGAGGCACATTTGTCTAGGTTTTTCTCCTCGAATAATACTGTTCTTAGCTCACACTGCATCCCCTTAAAATCTAATTTTCTGAGATCGAATGCATCTACTTTAATCTCTGTTTCATTATAAGCCAAACGTTAAATTTCATCATCTTGTGGTCACCACTCCCAAATTCCTCTTTGATTTATTATCTCCAAGTTGTTGCTTATTATCAAGTCCAATGGTTTCCCTGTAACAAAAGTCAAGAACTCTGTTTCTGAGACCATCAATTACCAAACTGATTGGTTTAATTTGCTATACAAAATTCATTGTGTTTGAGTACTTTTGAGTTATCAAAGATTATATTACAGTTAAACTCATTTGCATATGTTAAGTGCTTGGTCTCTTTGCAATACAAATGTTCCTTATGTCATATGGAAAAGCTCCTGACATTTAAATATTGCACTTGCTTTTCAAGATATTAAAAATGGTTTAATTGCAAATTAACTCAACTTCAAATTAAAATTATACAGCTGGTCTCATTAACAATCCATGAGCTCCAAAGCTATAGCATGAAATTCTCTGATTTTAATAACAATGAACTATTTTGTGTTATCGTGGAAATTATCAATACTTAATGATTAAAATGCCAATGACTAAATATCACCACTGTCAGCTCTTTCATTTCCTTGTCGAAGGATAGCCCTAATATCAATGCAGACAATTTTTAGAACACACTCATAATATTACACAAGATTGCCCCATGAGCATGAAGCAATTCAACCAAATTATACATTAAAAAATAGTAATTATTTTAAGCGAGAAATTCAATTAAATGAATCCGTTTCCTTTCTCTCTTGCAGTGTTTTATGTTTGCTATAATTTATGTTCTCAAAAACCTATTTTTGCTTTCGTTGGATGTCTGCCACCAAATTGACAGCGGAGCTGTTGATTTTGAATGACTGTGAGTGAATTAGTATTGTAAAATGTCTTCTTTTCAGGGTAATAATGTCAGTCTCGTTTTCTATTTGCTACCTTTTCCTCGCTTTTAGGCTAACATCCAACAGCGTGTGATATCATATACAACACATCAATCACAAACCAAGAATAATTTGTTGGCTGGTTGTTGACCAGTTTGCCCTGATCACCGAAAACGCATTTACTGTTAAATTAATTGCTTAGAATGAACATATGTAAGATTTTGGTGAAATAAGCTATTTTCTAAACTTAGAGACACAGATTGCCAACTCCTAACTTTTATGAGTTTTATTTCATGTCTGAGGCTCTATCACTTTCAGTGGAGTTGAAATAGAACTATTGAAAAGTTACGGTGCAAAAAGAGGCCATTCAGCAACGGGGACCAGTCACAATGGCCTCGCCGGTAGAATTGGAGTTCACTGAAGCCCCCCTGGGGAGGTCGGGGGCAAGGGGGGTGCCCCTTGGGCAGTGCCATCATGGCAGTGCCAGCTTGGCATCCTGGTAATGCCCACTGGGCACCCTGGCATTGCCCACTGGTCACCGGGCAATGCCAAGGGGTCAGGACTGGAGAGGACGGGGCCTACTGGGGGCAGGGTCAGACCGGTTGGTGGGGGTTGGGGGATCCGCTGCACACTCTACCATAGCAATCGGTGAAGGAGGGAGGGGGGACCCGCTGCCACTCTGCAAAAGGGATTGGTATGAAAAGGAAGGGGACAATTGTGGGTGGGGGGAGGACTGGGGGAACAATAGGGTGGCCTTGATTCAGTGTTCTTTCAGCTATGCTGGCATGGCCAGCCTTAAGTCTGAGTCCATGGGCACCACCTCCATCCCAAACACCCTACACATAACTGTGCCATGAGCCCAATGTGGCATCACAGCCATAGTAATATAGTATGGTGCACCTAATGTCTCTCACTAGGCACTGATGAGGCATACACCAATCAAATACAGAGGACACTCATGGCTTGTGAGGAAGTGGTAATTTACCATCACAACATTAACGAGAAACAAAGCAAAAACATCCAATTGCGCCATTTCTGAAAACAAGTGGCATGAAAGAAAACATAAACCCCCAATGCAAAGCCTTTGCTATGTTCACTGGGTCTTAAGCTTATGTTTACAGCTGCTCTGTGTAAGATCCGCTCCTTCCCCCCCCCCCCCCCCCCCTTCACCTTGCTGATAGTGGCATTAGAGGCGGGTTGATGATTGTGGTGCCTGTTGGTGTAGATGACCTTAGCGGTTGTCCTCTGGCTTGTGGGACCTGCTAAGAAGTTTAACAACACCAGGTTAAAGTCCAACAGGTTTATTTGGTAGCAAAAGCCACACAAGCTTTCGGAGCTGCAAGCCCCTTCTTCAGGTGAGTGGGAATTCTGTTCACAAACAGAGCATATAAAGACACAACCTCAATTTACATGAATAATGGTTGGAATGCGAATACTTACAACTAATCAAGTCTTTAAGAAACAAAACAATGTGAGTGGAGAGAGCATCAAGACAGGCTAAAAAGATGTGTATTGTCTCCAGACAAGACAGCCAGTGAAACTCTGTGGGGGTTACAAATAGTGTGCCATGAACCTAATATCCCGGTTGAGGCCGTCCTCGTGTGTGCGGAACTTGGCTATCAGTTTCTGCTCAGCGACTCTGCGCCGTCGTGTGTCGCGAAGGCCGCCTTGGAGAACGCTTACCCACTGTCTAGGAGGATAAGCTCAATGACTCTGAGGATGGCATGGTGACTGGCAGAAAGGTAGAGGTGCTGCTGCCTTTATCCAGGGCAAGAGTTTTAACAACACCAGGTTAAAGTCCAACAGGTTTATTTGGTAGCAAATGCCATTAGCTTTCAGAGCGCTGCCCCTGGACTTTGCCCAGGGCGCTATGAGAGACGGCCCTAGAGATGGCTGTGCCATTGTGAAGTGTGTCTTGACCTCCCTGCTCACCAGTGAAGGATGGGCACCCACCTGGGAGACTGGTTGCCACATTCTTCTCCCACATTGGCAGTGACCTTCTGTGTGATGGTTTGCCTGTCAGAGTGCAACCCCTGGAATGCTTCTTTGCATTCTTGCAATTGCCTGTCCATGAGAGTCACCACTTTCGCAGTAGATGAGGCTGTGTGCTAGGAGCTAAGGGTCAAGCCAGTGCTCATGCTCAGCAAAGCCTCCTCTATGACAGAGACCATGGCACACAGACCTTCCTGGATCTCTGGCAGATCTCCCAGCGCATCCCACTGGACAGCCAGCATTCGCTGCCTGATTGACAGCTCCAGAGGCTCATCATCTTTCTCAGACTCAGCATGGTTTTGGTTTCCCGCACTCCTCTGACTGCCGGCCCCCTGGGCATTCCTGCTTCCACCATCTGCTCCAGTGAGCATGATGTGCCTTCATCACTGTACATTACCCACTGAGCTGACACACTATTGCCCACCAACATGCCAGCATCTGCATTGGTGCTTGGTGCTAAGAGAGGGTATGCCGTGGGGTGCATTTTCCATGATCACCCACTCCAGTGTCAATGGAGGGACGTCAGCCTCCTGTCTGGCTCTGATGGATAGCTCACCTGAGGAAGGAAAACAGTCAGTCAGAGAGATGTTATCATGTCACACGGAGTTAATGTCCACAACAAGCTGCCCAGTGTGATTGGTCTCAATGGTATTACAGTGGCTCAGTGATTGGTGTATCACTGAAGCCCTTATGAAGGACTGCCCAGACACTTTTTTCACTCTCAGCCTGTCGGGCTTCAGCTCACTGGGATCTTACCTTCCTCAGTGACACCAACTCCCTCCTACCCATACACGAGCTCCAGGTCACCCAGCTCGTGACTGGTGAGGATCACCAGGTTAGGCACCCCACTACCAATGGCAGCCCTCTCAGTGTTGTTATGGCTACATTTCTCCTGTGAGTTAGTACAGAACTCCATTGAGTACTCAGCCCTCTGCATCTTGCAATACACCATGCTGTCCCCTACCCTACCTCAGCCCCGCAAGGCTTGTGGATGTTCCCAGCCTCTTTCTACACCTGATCCTTTGATGCACCCAGGGCTTCAGATCTTTTGACACACAGGGAGAGGTGTGTTCTGAGACTCCCTGATATCCCACACCCTTGACTGCAACTATGGACAGACACCCTTCTTCAGATGCCACACTGGACAAGGCCCACTCAGAACTCACCCTTGTTGAATACAGAAGGTCACTGAACCTTTTCTAGCACTGGATCCAGTTGCACAAGTCCTGTCCACTGAGATCAGCAGCCACTTTTGCCTAGATGTTCTCGGTGAGGTGGGGTGGCCTCATAATCCATCCCTTGGCATAAGGATACCCCCCCACCCCCCCGGCTGTCACCACTGCCACCAGAGCACTCAAACATTCTTCAGAGAAACAGGCAGCTTGCTGCCCACCTGAAGTTCCCGCCTGCCTGGTGTGCCTTCCTGTCGCTGCCATTAACTTCCCCTGGCTCCTCCATTGTCTTCAGCAGCCTCTGGTAGTCACCTTTAAACTTTGCGCCGGGCTACCATTTGACTTGGTGCCCATCGCGTGCCCACCCCTTCTGGACCCGCTGACCCTATTGGGATGCATTTCACACTGGCTGCCACCCAAGTCAGTGTAATGTTGTATTCGGTAATTGATCATGGGTGGGACTGGGCAATGCGGCTGCTTCCGGTGCTGACCGCTGTGCTCACACATCGCATATAAATTCAGGCCTATGTCAGCTATTAGTCTCATGTAGCTTGAGAGGTAAGCCCAGACCTACACTTGAAGTAGTTTAACATCCACGACATGGCTTGCAATTGGGAGCAGGCATTCAGTAAAGACAAAAAGTTGTAAAGGGAAAAGATTGACTGGAAGAAATCGACAGTAATCCTGTCAATGAGAGGCAGTTGTAGTTGGAGTTCTGGAAGAAATCAGCTTGGTTGCTGTCTGAAACCATAACAGCAGTCTATTGGAAACTAAGAGTGTTTCTGATGTTTTAAGCCACTGCACAGGAGTCATAAGGAGGCCTGTGCTGGAGTTGTGCAATCCAGGCTTTTGAAGTTGGTAAAGACATTGGAAGGTTGCTCAGCCAAAAGCTAATGGAAGAACCCTCATGAAATCTTGTACCTTGGTAAGTGGCTGGATCACTGAAAAGAAATCAAAGTGAATTCTGGAAAGTGGTGATATACCTTTTGAGTTGGTCCCAGGAAAATGAATGAACCTTCAAGATTTCATAAGATGAGGGAACTCATGTGGGGGGAATTAGAAAGTAGAACTGAGTTTATAGCATAAAACTTTATAATCTATAATGTTAAGTTAATAGTGCATACTTTGTTTAAATCTGTTTGATATACAATAAAGTTTGCTTTGGTTTAAAAATGTGAAATCTTGTGGCATTATTCTGTCAGTTAATACCTGGTTGTTCAGCTTTCTTGTTTAAACGCCCCTAACAGGATTGTAACACCTTAAAAGAGTTCCTTGAAAGAACTGATAGACTTCAACATTTTGGTCAGCGCAATCTGTTCACAGTTAAGGACACCATGCACCCTGGACATTCTCTCTTCCACCTTCTTCCGTTGGGAAAAATATACAAAAGTCTGAGGTCACGTACCAACCGACTCAAGAACAGCTTCTTCCCTCCTGCCGTCAGACTTTTGAATGGACTTACCTTGCATTAAGTTGATCTTTCTCCACACCCTAGCTACAACTGTAACACTACATCCTGCACCCTCTTGTTTCCTTCTCTATGTACGGTATGCTTTGTCTGTATAGAGCACAAGAAACAATACTTTTCACTGGATGTTAATACATGTGACAATAATAAATCAAATCAAATCAGAAGTCTTTCAAAGAACTCTTAAGGTAATAGTTGCCCCTTTCAAAGCAAAACTTTACATTGTGTGACCATAACTTTGCCTTCCTCAGTGCAACTGCTCTCACCACGTAAACCTTCAAACAACAGCTTAGAAGGTTGTAGATGCTAAGTGAATTGAAGTATTTGAAAAGTAAAGCAGGAAGAAGGCAGGTTACTGGGATTTCCTTAAAAGGCAAAGCTACAATGGTTAACAAAAATGACTCAGTCGATCTCATCTTCTTCCTATGTCTGCACACAGTTCCAGCAATGTGGGTGCATTGAGATGAAATCCCAACTAGCTAAAGATGTGTAGCAAAAATAGTTATTTTTATATTTCAATTTATTGAATAAATTAGCAAATTATGTTATTCATCACTTTGTTTCATATCTTTAAAATTAACATTGGAATTTTTTCACAATTCCACTGGTTATAATCCAGAGGTGAAGCCTCAACACAAATTTGCTCTTCCGTGCAAGGTTTGAAGACGTTATTGTATAAATACTTAAATAAATGGTTGTGTCAACATGAATGACAGCTCCTGAATCCCTCTTGTCAGTAAAATGAAGGGGAACTTAAGCTTTCTTCAGAGGACACATTGTCTCTGCAGAACCTTCACAAAGGAATGTAAGTTAACTTGGACAATACTCAAAAAGCTTGATATGACTTCCAAGACCAGAAAATAATTTATTTTTTAATTAACACAGTCAGAACCAGTTTAGAAAAATATTGCAAGAAGGAGGATAAATTGAGACAGATTTTAGCATATAAACTAAAGCGAAAACACACCTAAACAGCGAGTGCAATTTCAACTATCTGTACTTAGGACAACTAACCAACATATAACTGTCATATGATTAATGGGACTTTTTAAAGGTATCAATCACACTTTGACATTTGCAAGAATGTAAAACCAGCTCTCCTGATTCAACTGATGCCCTGTGGGTACTTTAAGTGGATCCAAAGCCTTTAATTCTTAAATTATATTTGAAGAAAGTTCAGCTACACAGATAGAGAGGGAAAGCCCAAAGTCTGAGAGATTTATCATTGAGTTTTATTGAAAGTTTTTAGTTACAGATGGCTGAGTCATTAAAGGAAATATACGAGGACATTCAAACAGAATCGTTTTCAGCTGCAGATGTGCACTTTTTCACAATTCATAAAAAAAAAAAAATTCTCGAAATTGGTCATTCAGACAAATTTAATTATTGAATATCAAAGTTTTGACGGAAGTATTTTCAAAACAGCTGGATAACATCCTCTTCCTAAAAGATCTGTCTCCGATTGACTTGGTTTATCCATAATAGGCAGATGTTGCACATATGTAGTAATCTTTTAACATAATACATGTAAGTAATGTAGCCTTGGCCATCTCTAAGTTGCTAAAAATGTGCTGAGGAGTAGGAATTTTTTTTTTTACAGTGCTTAGCAGGTCTATACTGGGGGATAATTGGTGTGTGCAGACTCCATGTTCCAAGTGTTCAGCAATGGCTTCAGAGTCTCAGCTGGTGAGAGCAGGAAGACAAGCTTATCTTATTGATGCAACAGGATATAAAAGTATATAAAATCTAGGTAGATATTTTACTTGTGGTAATCAATAAAGTAAAGTTAAAGTTTATTTATTAGTCACAAGTATGCTTACGTTAACACTGCAATTAAGTTACTGTGAAAATCCCCTTGTCGCCACACTCCGACACCTGTTTGGATACACAGAGGGAAAATTTAGCATGGCCAATGCACCTAACCAGCACGTCCTTCAGACTGTGGGAGGAAACTGGAGCACCCGGGGGAAACCCATACAGACACGGGGAGAACATGCAGACTCCGCACAGATGGAGAATGCCCCAAGCTGGGAATCGAACCCAGCCCCTGGAGCTGTGAGGCAGCAGTGCTAACCACTGTGCCGCCCCATGAATACAATATTCTATTTATAAATATTTTACAATTTTCTATTATCAATCATGCAATCCACGAGTATAATATTTTTTCTGATGAGTAAGTTAATGTATAAATTTAGTCCTTTTTCACAACAGGCTTGTACGTGTTTCAAGTACATATTTCTGTTTATACAAATCCTCAATTGTAGAAAGATAAATAATAAAGTACAGCATTGATGTCAGTGCAAAAGAATATGTACAGAATACAATTAGTTAATACACTTATATTCAACTCTTAAAACCATGAAAGGAAGTTTCATATACCGAAGCGATAGCTTGAACAGAAAATAGAAATACAAATCACAGGTGGTCTAATGGCACCCTTACAGCACACTGTCAGGTGAAGGATATCCAGTGCTTGTTCAGTTATTAACTGGGTGGTCTCAGTGTTTTAACCCAGTTAGGTGCAGAACTTAACTGAGAAGCCCAAAATAAGTATCATGTACTTACATGAAATTATCCTGTAGTTACATTGGATATCTGTGCAAGACTGTATTGGCAAAACAGGCAGAAAATACTTTCTGATTTCTGGAGAATCATAGCAGATGCTGTATCAAAACAAAGAAAAAAAAACTCTTGTACTTATAAAGTGCCTTATCACATCACTAAATTAATAGCTCTTGGGGTGCAAAAAGCACCTAAGTCATCTGAATGTACAAACTTCAGCTTACTATAAGTAAGACTTGTAGCAGTGAATAAACTTCCCATGTGCATATGTGATGATTAATTTACAATTTGTTCTCCATGAGCTCTTCAAACCCAACCATACAAAACTAACAGAGAGGAATTGCAACACAGGACAAAGGGAAATCCTCCCTTAATCAATGAAACTAAAAATAGTCAATCCACTTGCTTTTCTGAACAGCACTCATCCATGCCATCAGGTGCATGGGAAGAATTATATTCAGTAGGTAAGTTCACTGTGGTTGTTGCCTCTCCTCATAACCTTCAATCATTTCTTACCCTTTTCAAAAAAGAATGGGCAGCATTCTCCTGAGCTTCCGCTGGCGGGTTCAGTGACAGGTCAGGGGGTGGAGGGGGTGGGGAAATTGGCAGGAGGGCCAAAAATCAATTTTCTGTTGGTATGAATTGACAGCAGAATCTTCTACTGGCACCCCAATGGCATGATCAGGAATCCTGCTGGAGGCTGGTGTGAAACTCATCTATATCTTGCTAATGGGATGGAGTGAAGGTCCGACTGCCCACGTCTGTTTCCCTGCGGCGCCAGTGGAAAAACACACCAGTGTGAAACACGTCTGGAACAATGTGGCATGCAGATGTCAGGATTCACTGAACAATGTCTGGGGCTACTTCCGGAGTTTGGGATGGAGGATGCCAGCAACCTTGGACCCTGGAGGTGGACCTTCCGGGTTCGGTTCATGGAGGGGGGTCCATCTTCCAGTTTCAAAATGTTCCTGGAGATCCATCTTCTTTATCAGTGGGGTCCATCTCCTTGCCTCAGAGTGTTCCCAGAGACCCATTTTCAATTTCAGGAGGTCCACCTTCTTTCTTCAATCGTGGGTAATGATGTTGGGCACCTTTTCAATTTGTTGCCTGGATAGGATGGTGGATTGTACACTATCAAGCCTGCCCCTTCATGGAATATGATGCCAAACACCCAGTTGCTTTATTAATGAGGTCAGGGCTGTAAGATTTGGCATGTTTTCCTGCCAACCTCTGTAGCAGGAAACACTCCACATTCCCACCTCTGCCACAGGACTTAGCCGCAGATGGGAGAATTCTGCTGAATATATTAACTGTTACTGGCCGCCTAATCCACATATTCATTGCTCTTTCAGGGCAAAAACATCTTTTTATGTCACTTTTCATTAGAGGCTTTTTAAAAAAAATCTTTGAATGGGTCATTTTTGAGTTTAATGTTAGCTGCTGATGTCTCTCTGCATTCATCCTCCCTCTATCTGAACTGTTGCCCACAACTCTATCCTATTGTGCACATAGCACAAATTTGGGCTCACACTGCATGGGATTTTCCTGTCATTTAACTCAGTGGCTAGAATGGATATAGCATACAGAATGAGGCAAACCCTCTCAGGAGATCTGGATTTCCAGCTAAGTGGTCAAAAATCTGCCTCTCACTGTGCAGAGAATGACTGAATAATCTTCAGAGACCCGGTGCACTATACTGTCCTGGAACATCTGGGAGCCACCAACCATAAACAGCAGGACTAGGTTGATGAAAACAATAAGAAGATTCTGGCTCTGATGGATTGAAACACCATCTCCTTCGAGTTATCAAAATCACCATCTATCTGCTTCAAAGAAAGTTGCCTTCAACAATATCTGTAACATCATCCAATCGTTGTTTAGTGAGATGCAGGATGACTGATTAAGCAAACAGGTAGAAGAAGCACAATTATGTGCAGATAGCAATGATAATAAATGCTTCAATGATGCTCTGAAGACAATTCATTCGGCAGAATTCCAAAAAATCTTCTCTCCAAAGCCATTGATGGAACCACACTGACTTCAGACAAGGTCAAAATTTTGGAGAAATGGGCAGAACATCTTAACAATATTCTGAATCATCCCTCAACAATTAACAATGAGACTATTGCCCACTTCCGCCGAATTAAAGTCAACTGCTGACACCCCAACAAAGCTGAGATCATAAAGCAATCAATTTCCTGTTGAATGGCAAGGCAATGAGGTCAGATATAATACTAGGGGAAATATTTAAAGTTTATTTATTTGTCACAAGTAGGGCTTACATTAACACTGCAATGAAGTTACTGTGAAATTCCCCTAGTCGCCACATTCTGGCGCCTGTTCGGGTCAATGCACCTAACCAGCACATCTTTCAGTTTGTGGGGGGAAACCGGAGCACCCGGAGGAAACCCATGCAGACACAAGGAGAATGTGCAAAGTCCACACAGACAGTGACCCAACACCGGGAATCGAAACTCGGGCCCTGGCCCTGTGAGGCAGCAGTGCTAACCACTGTGCCATCAAGCCGCAATATATTAGACAGGAGACACAATACTCACCATCAAATTTAGCAAATTATTCCAGATAATGTGGAACCTGAAAGCCTTCCCTCAGGAATTCGAAGACGCTATAATTGTCCACCTTTACAAAAGGAAGGACTGAGCTTGCCATGACCACTGATGAATCTCTCCACTGTGCATTGCTGGGATATTACTTTCAAAGGTTCTACTAGACTTCTTGACTCTTCATCTCAAACAGGACCTTCTGCTGGACTGTCAATGCAGTTTCAGAAATGACCATGCAACCGTTGATGTGATGCTGGCTGCATGTTGCTTCTAGGAGACAAGCCAAGAGCAGAACTGTTACATGTATCCAACATTTGCAGATCACAATTCAAAATCATGAAGCAGTCAGTTGTTATGAACTTCAGTGTTTTTAACCATGAGATGTGAGCACCATTGGGAAGGCCTATATTTATTGCCCATCTCTAATTGTCCTTGAGAAGATAATCATGAAACAGTGCAGTTCATGTGGTGTAGGTACACCCACAATGTTGCTGGAATTTTGACCCACCATCAGTGAAGCAACAATAATGGGGGCGATTCTCCCCAAAAACCTCTGTGTCGAATTTGCATAAAAACTGGAGTAAATCCCGCTAGTTTTTTCAGCGAGAATTTCAAAATGAATCTCCCACACTGTGCAGAGTACACGAGCATAAATCACTCCAAAAAGCTGGGGGTGGGGCCTTTCCTGTTGAAGAGGCCGGCAGCATAGCGCTGAACGGGCCACTGTGCATGCGCCAATCTGTCAGCGCCGAGATCGGCACATGTGCAGTGACCCCGCACTACCGGCCTCCCGATTGTTGGCCAGCTCGATTGCCCCCCACAGAGGCCCCGCTCCCATTAAGGCCCACTGCCCGATGCCTGGTAGGCAGTGCCAAGATGCCTCCTGGGCATTGCCACTTTGCCCCTTGGGCAGTGCCATGGGGGCAAGCTGGTACTGCCAAGGTGGTAATGCCCAGAGGGTACTCCTGACCCTCTGGGGGGCCTCAATTGTCCCCTTTACTCCAGCGAGATCAGGCCGCTAGCTCCCCCCAAGTGGGGAGCTACAATAAACCCTGTTGGAGTGAATCACTCCTGGAAGGGATGGAGATGCTAGTGGGCCCGGAGACTTCAGCCCTTGGCCTGCTAATTGGATGCAAAATAGAGTCAAATGATAATTTAAATAAAGTATGCAGCTCCGTGCAGAGCTGACGGCGCCGGAAATATGGCTGCCAGAGATTTGCGGAGGCTGTGGCACCCAGTGGGGTGTCCGCTAAATGGCCTCCACTTGAGTCTCCCGGCCCACTACTACAAAAGCAGTGCAGTGAGCTGGGAGAATCACCCCCAATTTATTTTCAAGTCAGGATTGTGTGTGACCTGAAGGGGAACTTGCAGGTGATAGTGTTCCCATGTTCCTGCTGTTCTTGTCCTTCTAGGGGGTGGAAGTCACACGTTTAGAAGTTGCTGCCAAAAGAGCCTTGACAGGTTGCTGCAGTGTATCTTTTGATGGTACACACTGCTGCTACTGTTTGCCGGTGGTGGAGGGTGTGAATATTTAAGGTGTTAGATGGGATACTGATCAAGCAGGTCACTTTGTTCTAGATCGTGTCAAATTTCATGAATATTTTTGGAGCTGCTCTCAACCAGGTAAGTGGCAAGTACTCCATTAAACTCCCGACTTGTACTTTGTAGATGATGGACACACTTTGGGGGGTCAGATGAGGGGTCTGGCTGCAGAATCCTCAGCCTCTGACCTGCTTTTGTAGCCACAGAATTTGCATGACTGGTCCAGCTAATATTTTAGTCACTGGTATCGCCCAGGTTTTAATGGTGGGTAATTCAACAATGGCAATGCTGTTGAGGCTCAAGGGGAGATGGCCATTACCTGACACTTGTGTGGCTTGAATGTCATTTGCTACCTATCAGCCCAAGGCTGAATTTTGTCCATGTGTTGCTGCATGCAAGCACAAATTCCTTTCATCTCTGAGAAGTTGCAAATGGTGCTGCAATCATCAGCAACCACCCCAACTTCAGCTCCCTGGTGTCACACTTGTTTAAAAGTTGCTTTGCTGTCAGGGGCAGTAACCCTCTGGAATCCAACTATTTTGTCCATGGTGGACCATAAGGACTGGAGCCAGGTGCCACGTGTGGGACCCAAACTGAGCATTGGTGAGCAGGTTATTGCCCACTTGATATTGTTGGTACCTTTCATTACTTTGCTGATGGTTGAGGGTAAACTGAAGGGATGGTAATTGGCTGGATTGCATTTGTCTTGCTTCTTGTGGACAAACCTAAGTGGGCAATTTTCCACATTGCTGGGAAAAGGCAGTGTTGTAGCTATACTGGAACAGCTGGGTTAGAGGTATAGCTGCACTGAAACTTAAATCTCCGCTATTGCAGCTGGGATGTTGTTAGGGCCCGTAGCCTTTGCTGTATCCAAAACATTGAGCTGCTTCTTGATACCATGTGGTGTGAACCTCAGGAGAGGATCAGGAAGGATCATCTATTCCACACTGCTGACTAAAGATAATTGCAAATTATTCGGCCTTGTCCTTTGCATGGATGTATTGGACTGCCCTATCATTGAGATATTTGTGGAGCCTTCTCCTCCTGATATTTGTTGAATTGTTCACCATCACTCACAACTGGATGTGGCAGGACTGCAGAGCTTCGATCTGATCCGTTGATTGTAAGATCGCTTAACTCTGTTTATCGCATACTGCTTAAGTTGTCTGGCTCAGTTGGCTGGCTCAGTTGACCAGAAGTAGTCCTGAATTGTATAAAAGCAAATTACTGCTGGAATCTGAAGCCAAAAGAGAAAACGCTGGAAAATCTCAGCAGGTCTGGCAGCATCTGTAAACAGAGATGACCCTTTGTCAAAGCTAAAAGGGCGTAGAAAATGAGAGATGTTCCTGCATTGTAGCTTCACCAGGCTTTTACTCATTTTTAGGTACACCTTACGTTGCTCCTGGCATGCCCTTCTGGACTCTTTACTGAATCGTGGTTAATACCATGGCTTAATGATTATCGTAGATGGCTTTGCTGGGTTATGAGGTTACAGATTGTGGTTAAATACTGCTGCAAGAGCTGATAGCCCACGGTGTATCATGGATGGCCAATTTTGAGCTGCTCGATCTGTTTTTAATTTATCCCACTTAGCACCATGGTGTCATGGGTGTCCTCCCTGTTAAGATGGGACTTAGTCTCCACAAGGACTGTGTGGTAATCATTCTTGCCAGTGCTGTCATGGACAGACACATCTATCTGTGACAAGTACTTTGATGAGAAGGTCAAGTGGGTTTTGCCCTCTAGTTGGTTCTCTAACCACCTGCTGCAGGCCCAGTTGGCAGAGATGCTCTTCTAATATCAGCCAACTGAGTCAGTAGTGGAGTATTTCTAAGCCACTCTTGGTGATAGACATTCAAGTCCCTTACCCAGAGTATTATCTGTGCTTTTGCTAACCTCGGTGCTTCTCCCAAGTGGAGGAACACTGCTTCACCAGTTGAGGGAGGGAATAAGTGATAATCAGCACGAGGTTTCTTTGTTCATGTTTGACCTGATCCCATGCAAATCCACAGGGTAAGGAGACAATGTTGAGGACTCACAGGACCACTGCTACCTGACTGTGGGAAATTAGGGATGGGCAACAAATCTTGGCCTTGTCAGTGATGCCCACATCCAATGGAAGAATAAAATCTTTGCTGTATCCATTTGTTGTATCTCTAGTAGGTCTAGGAAAAGGACATAACCAGGGCTATGATAAAGCAGTCTGAGACCTGTATGGTTTGTGAGTATGACTACATGAGGCTGTTGTTTGACTAGTTTGTGACAGCTCTTCCAATTTTGGCACAATTCCCCAAAAGTTAGTAAGAAAGACTTTACAGGAGCAATTAGGCTGTGTGTGCCTCTGTCCTTTCCAATGCTTAGGTTGAGCTGTCCAGTTTTATTCTTAGCAGACTTTTCTGTCATTGTTTGATACAACTGAATTCTTTCCTAGGTCATTTCTGAAGCAGTATAGAGGCATCCTCATTGCTGTGAATCTGAAGTTCCGTGTTGACCAGACTGGGTAAGGATGACAGATCTCTTTCCTGAAGAACATTAGTGAACCAGACAGATTTTTATGGCAGTTCCATGGTTAAATGATCATCATGACTCAGATGTTCAGTCCAGATGTATTACTAAATTGAATTTAAATACCCCCAACTTCTATGTTGGAGTTTGAACTCAGGTGTCCGGATTATTAATCTAGTACATTAATATACAGTAATATTATTATTCCTTTGTAATGTGGTGCCTGAAAGGGCAGTGGAAGCAGATTTCAATGTAACTTTCAAGATGAAATTGGATAAACACTTCAAAAGGAGAAATTTGCAGAACTATGAGGAACGATCCTAATTGGAGCTAATTGGAGTCTTTCAAAGAGGTTGCATATACATGATGGGTTGTATACCCTCTTAGATATGCAGAGATGACACCAGTTTCTATGGCTGGAACTTTCTGGTACATTTCCATGGGTGCTGCAATGGGCCTGCCAAAATCTGACTTTCGGAGGGATTGGAAGATCCCATTGGTGGCCAGTGCTAGAGGTTCGTGCTCTATCTCTGAATGGGAGCATTATTTCTGTTCACATGCTTACAGCTTCTTGCTTCACTTTAGTTTCTATTTCTCGGTAACCACAACCAGGCTTGACTGACAACACACAGAGAAAAGAGAAAAATCAACAGTCACGCAGAATCGAATACCATACAATTTAATACCACTGCTCCCCTCTGTGCTGCAGGATTCCATGATTCTGTGACATTCTTTTGAAGCAGTTGGCAAGCTGTCTAACTCATATATGTGGCGATTGTCCCCTTTAGGGTCACATGACCCGGGAAAGCAATCGGAGGCCAGGTTGGCAGTTCACCCTGACAAGCAGGTTTTTCCTGTCCTAAAACCATCATGGGAGCCGGCTGCAGCCATGAGGCTGCAAGCCTCTGTATAGCCTTTATCTGTAAATAAATGTATTGTTCTTTTTCCCTTAACTGGTGAACAAAAATTATGACAATAAAATTTTTTAAATCAGTAAGCAAATCAAGGGTTGGCGGATAAGGCAGGAAAGTGGAGGTGAGGATTATCATATCAGATCAGTCATGACCTCATTGAATGGTGGAACAGACTCAATGGGCCATATGGCCTACTCCTGCTCCTATGTTTTATGGTCTTATAAATGATGGACTTTTATTAATAGGGATATATGTGGGCAGTAGTTTGCATAGGATTCTACAGTTTAGACTTTTTCAAGACCTTAAGAGTGGGGTCAAATTTCATTTCTCTCACTGGGGCTAACAGGCAATAACAGCCTCAAAATGGGATTAGTCTTTTCTCATTGTTAACATTGTCAAAAAGCCCTGTGATCTTTTAGACAGGATCTGTGCTGCCAGGTGTCCAAAGCACTCGCCTGTCTCAAGCAGTAAGTTCTATTAATTATGCAAATTGAGATCTAATGAGTGATGCTTAAAAGGACCAATGAAGGCCAAAGAGATTTTCACTTTTTAATCTCGCACTCCTTCTGGGTCCACAAAAATTGCAGCCCACTGTCACGATATTCTAGGGCACCCCTGATTACCTCGCCACTCCAGACCTGACCTGCTGGCCTTGTCCAAGTGAGAGCTGGGTGATTTTCTGCCCGCCCTAATGGGCGTGCATTTAAATTCAAATATGAATTTTGTGGTTTAACCCACATTCCACAAAAAACACCCAGAGGAAGCAGTGCAGAAATGGTCTGAAAATCGTTAATTGAATCTTGGTACTCAGCCATTTAAATTCCCTCCTGTATGTTGTTCATCACCTGGCAACCATTATATATAAGCAAGAAGAACATTGCACACTAGGACACTGCAAGGGGTGGGGGAGGGTCGATTTTGACTTTGTTCAATATTTGGAATGGGGCTGTTTTACATCTCCTGATCTTTATTTACATTGACTTCAACTGAAGTTAAAATCAGAAGAGATGTAAAACAGGTTGCTGACTCACCCATTTGAGACGATCACACAAAGTCAAGATCTACCCCAGGTGTATCAGTATGTTGGAAGAACGTACAAAATGTCACTAGACCCTTATTTTAATATTAATTTCTTGCACTCACCTTTGGCCACTGGATGTGCTTGAGCTGCATACATTTGGTGTTAATGATCACCGCTCAACTTTACATTCCTTACGCTCTGTATGCAAATATATTTTTTTCATTTATTAGTGTCACAAATAGGCTTACATTCACACTACAATGAAGTACTGTGAAAATCCCTCAGTCGCCACACTCCAGTGCCTGTTCGGGTACACTGATGGAGAATTTAGCGTGGCCAATGCACCTAACCAGCATGTCTTTTAGACTGTGGGAGGAAACCAGAGTACCCAGAGGAAACCCACGCAGACACGGGGAGAACGTGCAAACTCCACACAGACCGTGACTCAAGCCAGGAATCGAACCCAGGTCCCTGGCACTGTGAAGCAGCAGTGCTAACCACTGTGCTACCGTGCCGCTGCGAGCATTACAGAGACACATAAACTGTATCAATTAAATTTGACTTACAGAGCAGATAGTGTATAATTCCTTACTATTTTGGAAAATGACACCTTGCTTATTTGAACCTTCCAGCTAACACTTGGCTGTATTGTTTGTTTAAATTCCCTTGGTCTAAGTGTTTACTACTGAGTAAAACCATCTGAGAAATTGCAAATTGACATGAATGTTGCCTAAAGGAACATTAACACCATGTCTGCTTTTTTTCAAATTGGCACAAATTTGCTGTAACAATTACTGACACCGAAAATAACCCCATTAATTCCTTGAGACTCTGCATAACATATGCTTTACTGATCTCTACACATGTTATGAATTCCTGACCCACGATGACTGGAGCTGGAATTTGTACAATCTTCACTGTGAAGATCGATGTGAAGAATTCATTTAGTGCATCTGCCACTTCCTGATCCTCCATAACATTTTTACCCAATTTATCCCCTAAGTGCTCTTTATGACTCCATTTGCTTCTTGTGTTGTGAAACATTTATTTCAATCTGTCCTGCAGTTATCTGGATGGCACTTTACAGTTCACATCATCCCTCTCTTTATACCCATTTTAGTAATCTCTTTTGCTTTCACTGCGTCTCTAAAATGAATTGCTTTCTGCATTGAATATTACAATCATCCAAAAGCCTTTAATTTATTTTGGGAGAACTACTATCTGCTTCAGTACTGACAATTCATCCGATGTATATTAATCCAGGAAAATCTCCCTATAATATTGTTCTAATTCTCATTGTTGCACATACATTCCACAGTTTATGGATGAGAGGATGTTTTTTAGTGGAAGGGCAGCACTACATCCATACAGTGGCACAGTGGTTAGCTCTGCTGCCTCAAAGCACCAGGGACCCAGGTTCAATTCCAGCCTCGGGTCACTGTCTGTGTGGAGTTTGCACATTCTCCCCGTGTCTGCGTGGGTTTCCTCCGGGTGCTCCGGTTTCCTCCTAACAGTCCAAAGATGTGTGGGTTAGGTTGATTGGCCATGCTAAATTGACCCTTGGTGTCAGGGGATTAGGAGGGTAAATATGTGGGGTTACGGGGATAGGACCTGGGTGGGATTGTTGTTGGTGCAGGCTCGATGGGCCAAATGGCTTCTGTCTGCACTGTAGATTCAATGGTAAATTCACTGTTCATTTATGTGAAATCATAGGCACTGATTTTCACCCCCATATGGAGATGAGTATGGATGTCATAGAGGTTTACAGCATGGAAACAGGCCTTTGGCCCAACTTGTCCATACCGCCCTTTTTTTTTGTGACTAAGCTAGTCCTAAATGCGCACATTTGGCCCATATCCCTCGATAGTATTCTTACTGATGTAACTGTCTAAACACTTTTTAAAAGACAAAATTGTACCCGCCTCTACTACTACCTCTGGCAGCTTGTTCCAGACACTCACCACCCTGTGTGTGAAAAAATTGCCCCTCTGGACACTTTTGTATCTCTCCCCTCTCACCTTAAACCTATGCCCTCTAGTTTTAGATTCCCCTACCTTTGGGAAAAGATATTGACTCTCTAGCTGATCTATGCCCCTCATTATTTTATAGACTTCTCTCGGATCACCCCTAAGCTCCTATGCTCCAGAGAAAAAAGTCCCAGTCTATCTAGCCTCTCCTTATAACGCAAACCATCAAGTCCTGGTAGCATCCTAGTAAATCTTTCCTGCACTCTTTCTAGTTTAACAATATTCTTTCTATAATAGGGTGACCAGAACTGTACACAGTACTCCAAGTGTGGCCTTACCAATGTCTTGTACAACTTCAACAAGACATCCCAACTCCTATGTTCAATGTTCTGACTAATGAAACCAAGCGTGCCAAATGTCTTCTTTACCACTCTGTCCACCTGTGACTCCATTTTCAATGAGCTATGAACATGTACCCCTAGATCTCTTTGTTCTATAACTCTCCCCAATGCCCTACCATTAACTGAGTAAATCCTGCCCTGGTTCGATCCACCAAAGTGCATGATCTCGCATTTATCTAAATTAAATTCCATCTGCCATTCATCAGCCCACTGGCCCAATGATTAAGATCCCGTTGCAATCTGAGATAACCTTCTTCACTGTCCACTATGCCACCAATCTTGGTGTCATCTGCAAACTTACTAACCATGCCTCTTAAATTCTCATCCAAATCATTAATATGACAAATAACAGTGGACCCAACACCGATCCCTGAGGCACACCGCTGGTCACAGGCCCCCAGTTTGAAAAACAACCCTCTACAACCACCCTCTGGCTTCTGTCAAGAAGCCAATTTTGTATCCATTTGGCTACCTGGATCCTGTGAGATTTAATCTTATGCAACAACCTACCATGCGGTACCTTGTCAAAGGCCTTGCTAAAGTCCATGTAGACAACATCAACTGCATTGCCCTCATCTACCTTCTTAGTTACCCCTTCAAAAAACTCAATCAAATTTGTGAGACATGATTTTCCACTCACAAAGCCATGCTGACTGTCCCTAATCAGTCCTTGCATCTCTAAATGCCTGTAGATCCTGCCTCTCAGAATATCTTCTAACAACTTGCCCACTACAGATGTGAGGCTCACCGGCCTGTAGTTCCCAGGCTTTTCCCTGCAGCCCTTTTTAAACAAAGGCACAACATTTGCCACTCTCCAATCTTCAGGCACCTCACCTGTGGCTGTCAATGATTCAAATATCTCTGCTAGGGGACCCGCAATTTCCTCCCTAGCCTCCCACAACGTCCTGGGATACACTTCATCAGGTCCCGGGGATTTATGTTCCTTGATGGGCTTTAAGACTTCCAGCACCTCCTTCTCTGTTATATGTACACTCCTCAAGACATCACTATTTTTTTCCCAAGTTCCCTAACATCCATGTCTTTCTCAACAGTAAATACTGATGAGAAATATTCATTTAGGATCTCACCCATCTCTTGTGGATCCGCACATAGATCCAAAGTGAGAATCCAAAGAGATTCTACAAATACATAAAGAGCAAAAGAGTAACGAGGGAGAGAGTAGGGTCTCTTAAGAATCAACAAGGTCATCTATGTGTGGATGTAGGAAGGCGCAAAATCTCATGCCACCAGCTGCCAGTTTGTTAGCACTTTCCCATCTCCAGGCTATTTCCCCAATGGTAGGACTGGAGGTGGCAGGGTTTACCCACTGCATCAGGTAAGTTAATGGAGATGGACTGAAATGTTATGGTTGGCCTACTGGGTCCTCTGTCAGGAACCAGGCCAGCTGCCTGGAATTGGTCCTCACAGTGTTAGACTGGTTGGGGTGCTGGGGTGGTGGGTTCTGCAGCATGCCAGGCAAGCATTGAGGCCCAACCAGCCACTTGGCTTGACGCAGGCCACCTCTTTAGGAGCTCACTTCCTACATTGTGGCCTGGCTGCTGTTGTCATTGTTGAAAATTACGATAGAGGCTTTCTCACTCTTACCTGTAGAAATATAGAGACATAGAAAATAGGAGCAAGAGTAGGCCACTCAGCCCCGAGCTGGGGTCCATGCACTGATACCTACAGGATCACACTAGTCACTGCCTGCCGATCTGAAAAAAGACCCATTTGTACTTACTCTCTGTCCCCTGTCTGTTTCCATCCTAACTTCTTGTGTGGAACTTTATCAAAAGATTTCTGAAAATCCAAATATACCTCACCCCCTAGTTTTGTTTCATCTATTCTATTAATTATGTCCTCAACAAAACTCCAGTAGGTTTGTCAAACATGATTTCCCTTTCATAATCCATGTTAACTTTGTCTCATCCCATTGATATTTTCTATATACCCTGTTATCACACCCTTTATCATAGACTCTAACATTTTTCCTACTACTGACATTAGGCATCTGGTCTGTAGTTTACTGTTTTATGTCTCTTTCTCTCTATTTAAAAGAGCAGGATTACATTTGCCACCCTCCAATCTGCCGGGACTGTTCCAGAATCTACAGAATTTTGGAAGATGACAACCAACATATCCATTATTTCCATGGCCAACTCCAGGCCCTGGGGATTTATCAGTTTTCAGTCCCATTCATTTCTCCAGTGCTATTTTTTAGTAATATTAATTTCCTTCAATTCTTTCTTCTCACTAGACCCCTTGGTTCCCTAGCATTTTTGGGAAGTTATTTGTGTCTTCTTCTGTAAAGGCAGACTTAAGTAATTAGAAATCATAGAAATAGAAATCATAGAAACCCTACAGTGCAGAAGGAGGCCATTCGGCCCATCGAGTCTGCACCGACCACAATCCCACCCAGGCCCTACCCCCACATATTTACCCGCTAATCCCTCTAACCTACGCATCTCAGGACTCTAAGGGGCAATTTTTAAAAAAACCTAGCCAATCAACCTAACCCGGACATCTTTGGACTGTGGGAGGAAACCGGAGCACCCGGAGAAAACCCACGCAGACACGAGGAGAATGTGCAAACTCCACACAGCTCCACACAACAATTCTCTCTAATTGTTCTCTGTTATAAATTCTCCCATTTCAGACATTCAAGGATCTATATTTGTCTTTACTATTCTTTTTCTTTTTACTTACTTATCAAAGCTTTGAACAGTCTGATTTTGTGTTCCTTGCAAGTTTACTCTCATACTCTATTTTTTGCCTCTTAATAGATCTCTGTGTCCTCCTTTGCTGAATTATAAATCATTCCCAATCCCTGGGCTTGCTACTTTTTCTAACAACTTTATAGGACTCCTCTTTAATTTCTTTTGTTCTCCATGGTTGGGCCGCTTTTCCTGTTAGTTTTCTGCACCAGAAAGGAATGTATAACTATTGCAATGCATGCATTCATTCCTTATATATTAGCCATTGCCTATCCACCATCACGCCTTTCAATGAACCTACCCAATCTATCATAGCTAATTTACCTCTCATACGTTCGCAGTTTCCTTTGTTTTGATTTAAGACACTAGTTTCGGATTGGAATACTTCACTTTCCATTCTAATGAATAATTCTATCATGTTGTGGTCACTCTTCCCTAAAGGACCCTGCACAACAAGATTATTAATTAGCCCTTTCTCATTGCACAATACCAAATCCAGGATAACCTGTTCCCCAGTTGGTTCCTCATCATACTGGTTTAAAAAAAAATCCGTACTCACTTTAGGAATTAATTTGACACAGTATTATTGCTAATCTGGTTCATATGCCTATATGTAGATTAAAGTCACCGATAATTAAAGTAGCGCCCTTGCTACACACATTTTTAATTTCCTGTTTAATGTTGTCCCCTACCTTATCACGACTGTTTGGAGGCCTATGGACAACTCCCACTAATGTTTTCCTTCCTTGTTGCTTCTGAGCTCAGACTTCACCAGACGCCACCCAGACTTCCTCTACATCTAGATTTTCAGAGCCAAAATCCTTTCTCAATAATACACTGATTTCTTCCTTTACTAACAATTTCTTCCTTTACTAACAAGCCACCTTCTTATCCTTTTTGTCTATCCTGCCTGAATATTGAATACTCTTGGATATTCAGTTCCCAGCCTTGGTCACCCAGCAGCCATGTCTACATAATCACAGTCATATCATACCAGTTAACATCTATTTGCACTATTAATTAATCTATCTTATTGTGAATGTTGTGTGTGTTCAGATACAGTGCCTTTAGACTGTCTTTTGAACATTTTTGCACATCTCTTTTTGTACAATGGCCCTTTATGCTGCTGGCCCTTGTTTCTTCTGCCTTCCACTTTTGCTTTTCACTTTTCTATCTTTCATTTCTATCTTTGTTAGCCTCTCTTGAGTCTCCCTGCTCAGGTTCCTATCTCTCTGCACTCAAGTTTAAAGCCGACCCCACTGTACTAGCAAATACCCCTGCGAGGATATTGGCCCCAGTCCAGCTTGTATGGATCCCATTGTCCCCAGAATTAGTCTCAACATTTCAGGAATCTAAATCCCTCATTCCCTGCCACGCATTCATCTTGTCCATTCTGCTATTCCTGATCTCGCTAGCACATGGCACTAGCTGGCATGGTGGCACATGCTTAGCACTGCTGCCTTACAACTCCAGGGACCAGGGTTCAATTCCAGCCTTGGGTGATTGTTTGTATGGAGTTTGCACATTCTCTCCGTGTCTGCATCGGTTTTCTGCAGGTGCTCCGGTTTCTTCCCATAGTCCACAGATGTGAATGTATGGTAGATTGGATATGCTAAATTGCTCCTCAGTGACCTAAGATGTGTAGGTTAGGGGGATTAACCATGTAAACATGGGGGTTATGGGGATGGGGTGGGGGGGCTGCTCAGTGACATACTTGATCCTGCCACCAGGGACACAACATGTCATCTTGGTATCAAATCTGCAGCCACATAAACATCTATCTAAGCTTTTTAACGTTTATTATTGTCACAAGTAGGCTTACATTAACACTGCAATGAAGTTACTGTGAAAATCCCCTAGTTGCCACACTCCGGCGCCTGTTCAGGTACACTGAGGGAGAATTTAGTATGGCCAATGCACCTAACCAGCATGTCTTTTGGACTGTGGGAGGAAACTGGAGCACCCGGAGGAAACCCACGCAGACACGGGGAGAATGTGCAAATTCCACACAGACAGTGACGCAAGCCGGGAAGTAAACTGGGTCCCTGGCGCTGTGAGGCAGCAGTGCCATTCATTGTGCCACCTTATCTATTCCCCTTACAATAGAATCCCCTCACACGATTGCTCTTCCACTCTCTTTTTCTCCCTCCACTCTGCAGCTGAGCCACTCATCATGCCATGGACTTGGCTCTTGCTGCTTTCCCCTGAGAAACCATCACTCCCAGCAGTATCCAAAATAGAAAATCTGTTAGAGAGGGAGATGTAGCTGGAGGACTCCTGCACTACCCACCTAGTGCTTTTACTCTGTGTGGCAGTCACTCATTCCCTCTTTACCTGCGGTGTCACCCCCTCACTGTATGTGTTGCCCACAAAGATCTCAGCCACTCACAGAAAACCATTGCTGGGTGACTGTTCTAACACATGATGTGGAGGTGCCGGTGTTGGACTGGGGTCGGCACAGTAAGAAGTCTCACAACACCAGGTTAAAGTCCAACAGGTTTATTTGGTAGCACGAGTTTCTGGAGCGCTGCTCCTTCATTAGGTGAATGAAGGAATGGTCAAAGAATTCACCTAATGAAGGAGCAGCACTCCAAAAGCTCGTGCTAACAAAAAAACCTGTTGGACTTTAACCTGGTGTTGTGAGACTTCTTACTGTTCCCAACACTGTGTGGGATCAGGATCCTTATTTGACTCTGGTGCCAGGGTTCTGACGCAAAAATCCAAGTGCTAGAGGATTCAATCTCAACACAACTGGCAAGTAACCCATGGAGGTTTGTGCCATTATTAATATTTCTACCAAAGATGTTTTAATGATTGAAAAGTAATAAACACATATCCCCTTTAATAACTGCACTCAAATCTGTTTATTACTATAGTTTATTCTAGATAAATACATAACCTGGTGCCTATAATGCCTTGTTTGTTGTTAAATAGTTTCAGGACAAAAACCAATTCATCATGATATATAGAAACATACAGAGAAAATAGAACAAGGAATTGGCCATTCAGCCCTCTGAGTCTGCTCCACCATTCATTACGATCAAGGCTGATCATAAAATTCAATACCCTGATCCTGCCTCCCCCGCATATCCCTTGGTCCCTTGAGCCCCAAGAGCTATATCTAGTTTCTTCTTGAAAACTCACAACGTTTTAGTCTCAACTACTCTCTGTGGTAGTGAATTCCACAGATTCACCTCTCTGTGGGTGAAGAAATTTCTCCTCACATCAGTTCGAAAAGACTTTCCCCTTATCCTCAAACCATGACCCCTAGTTCTGGACACCCCACCATCGAGGACATTCTTTCTGAATCTATGCTGTCTAATCCTGTTAGGATTTTATGGGCAGGATTTTATGGCCTCACTCGACCCGGAAAATCCTGCCCGGAGTCAATGGACCTTCCCATTGCCCGCCCCTCACCCGCTCCGATTCCCGGGGCGGGGGGGGAGGGGGGGGGGGGTGGTGGTTAGAATTTCGACGTATAAGTTTTATGTGATCTGGGATGTTCTCCTGATAGGGTGGTTTCTAGTGTTTTGGGGGGGGGGGGGGGGCGGGGGGATGCTGGTGCTTTATTTTCTTTGGGGGATCAACAATGTGTCAGAGACCTGGAGTTTCCGCTAGGTTGCGCAGGGTTTTCATTGCAATTCTCCTCGAATTGTCCAAACCAGCGCACAAAACATCAGGAAGTTTTAGATGCAGATTGCAGTCAGTTCAAATCAAGCTTTCACGCTCTGGTATGCTAGTCTGAAGATCATTCTTGAAACCAGTCCACAAACAGGTCACTCCCACAGTTCAAATTCATCACCATACCAAAGTTTATATCAATTGTGCATGTTTGTGGACCAATCAATGGGCTCTTAATTTAAGTTTGATATATTTTTCGGGTGCAAGAGTTCAAATAAGCAGTTTTAATAGCTTTCAAATGTTACAACAATCACTAATAAGGCATTAATGAAACTAGTAAATAGTTCTGTATAGATTTTTAAAGCCACTTTCAGTTATTTACAAATCAGTTTCCTCACAGATATTAGACTGAACACTTTGATGAAAAATGCATTTTTTCATTTCCCCGTTTTCAGCTGTATTGATAAAACTATACCGGGTTACCACTCTTGAGTTTATCAACAAATGTTTTTTAGTATGAAAAACATGATCAAAACTCAACCTTGTCATGGTGGTTCATTCCAGATTTTACACTTTAAACTTTTAAAGTTTTAAACTTTAAAACTTTTACTTTCAGATTGCCAATTAAGAAACTTTGCCTCACAAACTCATCATCATGCTTAAGATTCTCCATCTTAGAAACCAGACTGTTGAACTCTCTCAACCCAATATAACTGGCTCAGCCTAACTGTGTCTGACATGGGGACTTTTTCAATCTCCTAAATCAGTAACTACCTCATCCCGGAGCTCAATCAACATTTCAAATATTCCACTTGTTTTGCCCTCAAGGAGTATGGTTCCAAATTGGTCTGAGGTAACTGGCAATCAAGGGTTTCATTCTTTGCTGGATTACAGCAGCTACATCAAATTCCACACAAGTACTATAAGTGAACAACACAACATATGCCTGTGTCTATCTTAAATTAAAATTCCACTCTTACACAAAAGAATTCTGGGCTGTCGAAGAAAACCTTCAACATCTCAAAGTTTTAAAGATTAAAGTTTATTTATTGGTGTCACAAGTAGGCTTGGTGAGCCTAGGGAGACAACATGCCATCTTGGTGTCAAATCTGCAGCTACCTAAACATCGATATACTTTTTTAACAGTTTATTTATTGTTGTCACAAGTAGACTTACATTAACACTGCAATGAAGTTACTGTGAAAATCCCCTAGTCACCACCCTCTAGCGCCTGTTCAAGTACACTGAGGAAGAATTTAACATGGCCGATGCACCTAACCAGCATGTCCATTGGACTGAGAGAGGAAACCGGAGCACCCGGAGGAAACCCACACAGACACAAGGAGAATGTGCAAACTCCGCACAGACAGTGATCGAACCCAGGTCCCTGATTCTGTGAGGCAGCAATGCTGGATAATACTAACCCCTTTAAGATCTAGTGGGGCCAAATTTCCAACTTCACTGTCTGACATTGGGATTACATATCCAAAATCTGAGTAACTGTTTGCATGATTTTCCAACTAAGATTTTAAATCATTGGAAAATTATGCATAGCATGATTGCATTTCCAATATTCTTTTGGCAAGAGCGCTGTCATATTATTATATCATTTCAATATGATTTAGGAACCACCTGTTCGTGCGTACGTATAATATCCAGAGTGCCATTTGACTCACTACCGCACTGCAGTCTGTGTGTTGAACTAACAATCTATCAGCCCATAGCATATGGTGCGATTAGAGAAACACATTTGATAGATCTCCAGCATTTGCATTTAGAAGTGTAATTACTTTGAAGTTTTGGGAATCATAAGACATACAATAGGGTGGCAGCACGTGTCTGTCTGTAAAGCCGAAGCATTATCAACAAGCTAAATGCTTAAGAAAATTCAACCCAAATTAGTGAAAGATAAAGAAAAAAACTAAGTAAAAATGGCCGCTGCAGCAGCAATGAACCTACAGCTCCAGCTCAGGATGAATTGGGAAGCTCATTTTTTAAATTCATTTGTGGGATGTAGGTGTTGCTAGCTGTGCCAGTATTTATTGCCCAACCATAATTGCCCTTGAACTGAGGGAATTTTAAGAGTCAGCCACATCACTGTGGGTCTGAAGTCACATATGGGCCAGACAGGGTAAGGACAACAGATTTCCTTCCCTCAAGGGGAACCAGATGGGTTTTTATGATAATCAATCGACAATGGTTTTATGGTCATTGTTAGACTTATACGCCAGAACTCTACCGCTTTGCCCGTCATGGAATTGGAGTGGGCGAGGGATGGACAATGGAAATGTCCATTGACCTTGGGTGGGAATTTCCGGTCTCGCTCGAGCGAGGCTGTAAAATCCCACCCATAATTCCAGATTTTTATTAAATTCAAATTTCACCAACTGCCATGGTGAGATTCGAACCCACGTCATTACCCAAGTCTCTGGATTCCTATTCCAGTGACAATACCACTGTTCCATCGCTTCCCCAGTTTGAAAGGCGAAGATCTGCAGTGGTGGAAGGAACAGCAACTTTGAAAGAAAAATAGAAATTGCTGGAAAATCTCAGCCGGTCTGACAGCATCTGTGGAGAGAGAAGAGAGCCAAAGTTTCAAATCTGGAGCCAATGAGATTCTTGTTTTCTAGATCTCGCAAGAATTTGCGCCATGTTATCACAGTGAATGCGGGAGCAAAATCGCGGCATTGGTTTTTCCTTGAACTTTGCTGAAATGAAACTCACATATCAACCCACACCAGGACAGCCAAATACTCTACAACTCATACATGTTGACGTGGAGACCCTATACCTTGGAAGTTACCCCTCTCAAAAGGACACCATTGATGAGGTGATCAAACACTGGATCAGCTGCACCAGTTCAGCACTCTACAAATTATGGCAGCAAGTGGTTGACATCAAAGACCTCTGCAAATCAACAAAAATGCAAATGTACAGAGCAATTGTCAGTAGCATGCTCCTCTACAGCACTGAGAGCTGGACTGAGCATTAGCACCTTTTTAATACTCTGTATCCTTTGCTGCCTTTATCCCACACTGCTGCATTTTCATTTTCCTTTGTGTTGCACATGCTTTTTTTTTGTTAACTTAATACTATCTCTAACTCTGTTTGTTGCCTATGGTAGCTTAAATGCACAGGTAGGTCCTTCACCTTTTCAGGATACAGAATCATAGAGTGACACAGCACGAAAGAAAGCCATTTGGCCCATTGTGTCTGTCCCTACTGTTTGACAGAGTTTTCAACTAGTCCTCCTCTGCCCTCCATTATCCCAGCTTCTCCACTCTCTCCATATCATTGAAGTTACTGATTCTCAGTACAATTACATTAAATTGTTTCTGCATCCTCTCTAAAGCCTTGGCATCCTTATGTCCATTAACATGTTCTGCTTCTGTATTGGCCAGAAGACCAATGGCCTGAATTGTAGGCCCAATGGACAATTGGACACTAAATTAAACTGCCGCAGCAAACAGCAAGGATCACTGGGAACGCAGACAGGCCAAGGCCAGAAACAATATAGGTCAGGGCAAGTCCCAAGAGCAGAGATCAGAAGGATTTCATGCTGATTATATTTGGCAGATAGTTTGTGTAATTCTTTGTTTTGCCCGGACTCTCTGGTGCCTAGATTTCCCGCCACGACCTTATTTGGAGGGGGCTCTGTGGAAAATGCATACCTGGCAATGGCATCTAGCTTCCTCCAAATATGGAATTTGCAACATCATTGGGTGCTGCGACCCCCATCCAGTAATCTCATTGGCCGGAAGCCAGAGAATCTTCTGGAAGGACAGGAAGAGGGGGATAAGAAGGGACATCTGGATGCCATACTGAACAAAGACGCAACTCAACTCGCAATGAAGAAGACCACAGATAAGATTCAGTGACCAACCCAGAGATGAATGGAAGAGGGCGTACGAGAATCACCTTCGCAGACGAGAACCCTGAGATGGCAGAGGCTGAGAGAATCGGACTCACGGCTTGGTCAAGTTCATTGGCATGGGTCGTATTAGAATCTCAGGAAAATAGAGTTAAGATAGTTTGGGAAAAGTAACTGTGTGTTAATATTTATTGAACCTATTAATAAAATGGTTGAACCGCGAACCGAGTCTTGTCCTTCTGTTCATCTTGTAAATAAGGGTAACTGGAGGTAGTGTTTGAGATATCCAAAATGGTCTAAGTGCCTAATTTTTCTAGACAACAGTATTGTATCAAATAATTTGTGGAATAATTTGCACTGTTTGTCTGTAGGTTTAACACTACAGCCCAGTTTACAATTTAGTCATAGAATCATAGTTATAGAAATTTACAGCATGGAAATGGGCCTTTCGGCCCAACTTGTCCATGCCGCGCTTTTTTTTAAACCCCTAAGCTAGTCCCAATTGCCCGCATTTGGCCCATATCCCGCTATACCCATCTTACCCATGTAACTGTCTAAACGCTTTTTAAAAGACAAAATTGTACCCGCCTCGACTACTATCTCTGGCAGCTTGTTCCACTCACCATCCTCTGCATGAAAAAAATGTTCCTCTGGACACTTTGGTATCTCTCCCCTCTCACCTTAAACCTATGTCCTCTAGTTTTAGACTCCCCTACTTTTGGGAAAAGATAATGACTGTCTAACTGATCTGTGCCCCTCATTATTTTATAGACCTCTATAAGATTACCCCTCAGCCTTCTACGCTCCAGTGAAAAAAGCCCCAGTCTATCCAGCCTCTCCTTATGACTCAAACCATCAAGTCCCAGTAGCATCCTCGTAAATCTCTTCTGCACTCTTTCTAGTTTAATAATATCCTTTCTAGAATAGGATGACCAGAACTGTACACAGTATTCCAAGTGTGGCCTTACCAATGTCTTGTACAACTTCAACAAGACGTCCCAACTCCTGTATTTAATGTTCTGACCAATGAAACCAAGCATGCTGAATGCCTTCTTCACCACTCTGTCCACCTGTGACTCCACTTTCAAGGAGCTATGAACATGTACCCCTAGATCTCTTTGTTCTGTAACTCTCCCCAACGCCCTACTATTAACTGAGTAAGTCCTGCCCTGGTTCAATCTCCCAAAATGCATCACCTCACATTTATCTAAATTAAACTCCATCTGCCATTCGTCAGCCCACTGGCCCAATTGATCAAGATCCCATTGCAATCCGAGATAACCTTCTTCACTGTCCACTATGCCACCAGTCTTGGTGTCATCTGCAAACTTACTAACCATGCCTCCTATATTCTCATCTAAATCATTAACATAAATGACAAATAACAGTGGACCCAGCACCAATCCCTGAGGCACACCGTTGGTCACAGGTCTCCAGTTTGAAAAACAACCCTCGACTATCACCCTCTGGCTTCTGTCATCAAGCCAATGTTGAATCCATTTAGCTACCTCTCCCTGGATCCCCTGATATTTAACCTTATGCAACAACCTACCATGCGGTATCTTGTCAAAGGCCTTGCTAAAGTCCATATAAACAACATCAACTGCACTGCCCTCATCTACCTTCTTGGTTACCCCTTCAAAAAACTCAATCAAATTTGTGAGACATGATTTTCCACTCACAAAGCCATGCTGACTGTCCCTAAACAGTACTTGCCTCTCAAAATGCCTGTAGATCCTGTCTCTCAAAATACCTTCCAACAACTTACCCACTACAGATGTGAGGCTCACCGGCCTGTAGCTTCCAGACCTTTCCCTGCAGCCCTTTTTAAACAAAGGCACAACATTTACCACCCTCCAATCTTCAGGCACCTCACCTGTGACTAATGATAATTCAAATATCTCGGCTAGGGGACCCACAATTTTCTCCCTGGCCTCCCACAATGTCCTGGGATACACTTAATCAAGTCCCAGGGATTTATCTATCGTGATGCGCTTTAGGATTTCCAGCACCTCTTTCTCTGTAATATGTACACTCCTCAAGACATCACTATTTATTTCCCCAAGTTCCTTAACATCCATGCTTTTCTCCACAGTGAATACTGATGAGAAATATTCATTTAGGATATCTGCTAGATTTGTTCTCATCTTTTTGAAGTTTGCCTTACTTAACTTCAAATCTTGGCCCACAACTCTTGCTTCTCCCTTTCAAACCTCATTAATCATTCTGGTGGTGTCTGATCTTGTGAAGTCACACAATAAACTGAGAAATCTGATTTGACAGAACTAAATCATAATTCTAGCTACAATAGGCACTGTATTGGAAATATTCAAAGATGGTCGAATGATAATATTAATTAAAAACAAATTGTCTCAGTGTGAAATGCTTTATCTATTTGAACATAATATTATTGAAGTTTCATTTTAACTTTTGGCACAAAAAATTAGCAAATAGATCGAATTATTAAATTTGGAAGAAAAAAGGAAGAGATGCATTATAAATGAAATGGTACAAAATTAAAGGTGGTACAGGAACCAAGAGACCACTGGGGTTTACACACACACAACTAAGAAGGGGACAGGACAAGTCGATGAGGATTTTGAAAAAAAGCAGATATGATCCTTAACTTTATAGATAGAGGCCTTGGGTTAGGAATTTGCAGCAATGTTGTTACGGTTTTTGTGTCCAAAATGGCTTCCACAAAGTACATGCACAATTCTGGTGCCTTGGACACCAATTTAGTAAACATAGAACATAGAACATTACAGCGCAGTACGGGCCCTTTGGCCCTCGATGTTGCGCCGACCAGTGGAACCAATCTAAAGCCCCTCTAATCTACACTATTCCAATATCATCCATATGCTTATCCAATAACCATTTGAATGCTCTTAATGTTGACGAGTCCACTACTGCTGCAGGCAGGGCATTCCACACCCTTACTACTCTCTGAGTAAAGAACCTACCTCTAACATCTGTCCTATATCTCTCACCCCTCAATTTAAAGCTATGTCCCCTCATGCTAGCCATCACCATCCGAGGAAAAAGGCTCTCACTATCCACCCTATCTAATCCTCTGATCATCTTGTATGCCTCTATTAAGTCACCTCTTAACCTTCTTCTCTCTAACGAAAACAACCTCAAGTCCCTCAGCCTTTCCTCACACGATTTTCCCACCATACCAGGCAACATCCTGGTAAATCTCCTCTGCACCCCCTCCAACACTTCCACATCTTTCCTATAATACGGCAACCAGAACTGTACGCAATACTCCAAATGTGGCCGCACCAGAGTTTTGTACAGTTGCAGCATGACCTCCTGGCTCTGAAACTCAATCCCTCTACCAATAAAAGCTAACACACCGTACGCCTTCTTAACAACCCTATCAACCTGGGTGCCAACTTTCAGGGATCTATGCACATGGACACCCAGATCCCTCTGTTCATCCACACTACCAAGTATCTTACCGTTAGCCCAGTACTCTGTATTCCTGTTACTCTTTCCAAAGTGAATCACCTCTCACTTTTCCGCATTAAACTCCTTTTGCCACCTCTCAGCCCAGCTCTGCAGCTTATCTATGTCCCTCTGCAACCTGCTACTTCCCTCCGCACTGTCTACAACTCCACCGACTTTAGTGTCATCCGCAAATTTACTAATCCATCCTTCCACGCCCTCATCCAGGTCATTAATAAAAATGACAAACAGCAGTGGCCCCAAAACAGATCCTTGTGGTACACCACTAGTAACTGAACTCCAGGATGAATATTTCCCATCAACCACCACCCTCTGTTTTCTTACAGCTAGCCAATTCCTGATCCAAACCACTAAATCACCCTCAATCCCATGTGTCCGTATTTTTTGCAAAAAGCTTACCATGGGGAACCTTATCAAACGCTTTGCTGAAATCCATATACACCACATCAACCGTTTTACCCTCATCCACCTCTTTGGTCACCTTCTCAAAGAACTCAATAAGGTTTGTTAGGCACGACCTACCCTTCACAAAACCGTGCTGACTATCCCTAATCAAATTATTCCTTTCTAGGTGATTATAAATCCTATCTCTTATCCTTTCCAATACTTTGCCCACAACAGAAGTAAGGCTCACTGGTTTATAATTACTAGGGTTGTCCCTACTTCCCTTCTTGAACAAGGGGACAATATTTGCTATCCTCCAGTCTTCTGGCACTGTTCCTGTCGACAATGACGACACAAAGATCAAAGCCAAAGGCTCTGCAATCTCCTCTCTAGCCTCCCAGAGAATCCTAGGATAAATCCCATCCAGCCCAGGGGACTTATCTATTTTTACCCTTTCCAGAATTGTTAACACCTCCTCCTTATGAACATCAATCCCATCCAGTCCAACAGCCTGCATCTCAGTACTCCCCTCGACATCACTGTCCCTCTCCAGTGTGAATACCGACGAAAAATATTCACTTAGTGCCTCTCCTATCTCTTCAGACTCCACGCACAACTTCCCACTACTGTCCTTGACTGGCCCTAATCTTACCCTAGTCATTCTTTTACTCCTGACATACCTATGGAAAGCTTTAGGGTTTTCCTTGATCCTACCTGCCAAAGACTTCTCATGTCCCCTCCTGGCTCTCCTTAACTCTTTCTTTAGGTCCTTCCTGGCTAACTTGTAACTCTCAAGTGCCCTAACTGAGCCTTCACGTCTCATCTTAACATAAGTCTCCTTCTTCCTCTTCACAAGAGATTCAACCTCCTTAGTAAACCACGGTTCCCTCACACGTCTGCTTCCTCCCTGCCTGACAGGTGCATATTTATCAAGGACGCGTAGTAGCTGTTCCTTGAACAAGTTCCACATTACAACTGTGCCCATCCCCTGCAGTTTCCTTCCCCAACCTATGCCAGCTAAATCTCGCCTAATCGCATCATAATTTCCTTTCCCCCAGCTATGACTCTTGCCTTTTGGTATATACCGATCCTTTTCCATTGCTAAGGTTGTAAAGTTTCTGGGTTGTATGGAAATGATGACAAAAGACGAACCAAAGAAGTGGTTTGCTTTAGCAACACTTAAAGGCTGAGCGTGTGGCTATACCGGGGAGAACTCCCATGCTACTGTCACATCACTTCCTGTGTACAGTTCATCACAACATACGATGAACACAGTCTACATCTTCCCCGTTTTAGTTGGGATGACCCATACTGGCATACAAATGCCAATGTTGGATGGCAGTGAAAGACCATTAACTATTTACAGAGCACAAATTTGGGCCTCAAAACCTGGCGCAAAGCCCAACATGTTTCTTCCCCTTCTTCTAAAAAAAAACAGCCCGTATACACAAAGTCAGTCCATAGTCCATGAACTTGGAATTTGGTCTATTTGGGTACCCTGAGCGTATAATTGCACCAGTTGTACTGGGGAGTACTGGGGTTGTTGTCCAGAGGGCGATGGCATAGGGCAGTGTATGGGTGAGCACAGTGACTGCAGGGTTTGTTGGCTTGGTGCTTGGAGAGGGCTCCATCTCTTCCAGTGCAAGGGGTGTAGATTGTGGACTCAATGTGTTGAGACCTGAGGCAGTTGGTGGTGCTGGTTTGGGTACCTATAACAAATTAAGCTGGTTCCTGACATAGAAAACACAATCTGCGGCATCTACATAGATGCTTGGTTGGGGAGCATTGGTGTGGAACACTGCGTGTTTGTGATAGCCATTTGTGATCTGCATTCTGACTGTTTAGCCCGGATCTAGAGTGCAGAGTCTGTGGGTATTGCGAGCGTAGTGCCTTTCCCCTCTTTGTTGCAGTTTCGTGAGGGCTCCCCCCACATTTGTTTCCACTCTGAGTTGCAGAAGGGTCTTGGCGACAGGGATTATGGTTCTGGTGCATCTGGAGAACATTCTCTGTCCTGATGAGGGCAAGCCCTATCTTGGCAAATTTCGCAGATTTACTGCGGCATAGGAATCCATGTCGTGACAGAGAGTTTTTGAGGAGGTGTTTTGCTGAATGTACCGCCTGCTTTGCCAAACCATTTGATTGTGGGTAAGAGGGTGCTGTTAGTAATGTGTTCAAAGTCTCATGTGGGTGCAGAGTCCTTGAGCTCCCTGGACAAACATTTAGGTGTTGTCTTTCAGCATCTTCTGGGGAATTCCATGTGAAACAAAGTGTTTCTTCAGTTTTTCAATTACTGTGGTGCCCTTCATGTCGGGCAGATAGTTGACTTCATATCACCCTGAGTACAGATCAGCAAGAACCAGATGCTGTTTCCTTTTCTATTTAAATAGAAATGGGGAGGTAATGGCCTAATGGTATTACTGCTTGACTATTAATCCAGAAACTCAGCTAATGTTCTGGGGACCCACATTTGAATCCTTCACAGCAGATAGTGGAAGTTTAATTAAATTAAGAAAAAATCTGGAATTAAGAATCTAATGATGACGATGAAACCAGAGCCATAGCAATGTGGTTGACAGTCAACTGCCCTCGGCTAACTAGGGATGGACAATAACTGCTGGCCAGCCAGCAACACCCATTTGATTTGATTTGATTTATTATGGTCACATGTATCAGCATACAGTAAAAAGTATTGTTTCTTGCATGCTATACAGACAAAGCATACCATTCATAGAGGAGGAAATGAGAGAGTGCAGAATGTAGTGTTACAGTCATAGCTAGGGTGTAGAGAAAGATCAACTTAATGCAAGGTAAATCCATTCAAAAGTCTGACAGCAGCAGGGAAGAAACTGTTCATGAGTTGGTTGGTACGTGACCTCAGACTTTTGTATCTTTTTCCCGACGGAAGAAGGTGGAAGAGAGAATGTCCCATGTCCCACGACTGAATAAAAACTAATATCTGCTACCATGAGTGACCATGGAAGGGTCTGGGACCTCATGGAGATGCAGTGGTTCCTTGGTTTGATGAGGTTGAGAATGTTGCATGGTGTACATCTGGACACTTCCCTCTCCATGTTCACATACATTGTGGGCCTGTACATGGTTTTCTTTTCCTTACACTTTGTTGCTTCCACCCTGAGTGTCCTTGGTGGAGTTGCTCGGTGTAGTTCCTCTGAGAGAAGTGGGGATGACAAACCTCTGGCCATGCAGTATCAGTTTATCTTGCACGGTTAAGTTCTCTCACATGGCGTTGAAAGTGTAGTGTACGTGGGGAAGCTCCTTTGACATCACAGGCCATCCTTTCATGATGACATAATGGAGTTGCCTTCCTGTGGGATCCTCCTGTAAGGCAGCTTTGAGTTCCTCAATTCTGTGGGATGACAATACTTGAATCATCATGGCAACAATGTCCTCTTCACAATATGCTTGTTCAGTGGTGTGTTGGTAAGCTTGGAGAGAGCATTGGTGAGGTATAGCTCCTTACTACACTTGCAAATGACATTGAAGTTGTAGCATTGTAACTCAAGCATCATCTGCTGTAGGTGTGGTGATGCAGTGTGAAGTCATGACTTTTTAGAATAGTCATGAGTGGCTGGTGATCAGTTTCAGCATTGGTAGGGTGGCCACAGTTGAAGTCATGAAATTTCCGACATGCAAAGATTAAGACAAAGAACTCCTTCTCGATCTGGGCAGAGGGAGTTTCAGTGTCAGTGAAAGCTATTGGTCTAACATTCTGCATACAGACTGCGCTGAGTCTGTCCTGAGAGGCATCTGCTGATAAAAGTACAGGTGCTCAAATGTCGAAATATTGTAACACTGCAGTGGCTGCAAGCAGATAGAGTCATAGAGTCATAGAGGTTTACAGCATGGAAACAGGCCCTTCGGCCCAACTTGTTCATGCCGCCCTTTTTTTTTTAAAACCCCTAAGCTAATCCCAGTTGCCCGCATTTGGCCCATATCCCTCTATACCCATCGTACCCATGTAACTATCTAAATGCTTTTTAAAAGATAAAATTGTACCCGCCTCTACTATTACCTCTGGCAGCTTGTTCCAGACACTCACCACCCTCTGTGTGAAAAAATTGCCCCTCTGGACACTTTTGTACCTCTCCCCTCTCACCTTAAACCTATGCCCTCTAGTTTTAGACTCCCCTACCTTTGGGAAAAGATATTGACTATCTAGCTGATCTGTGCCCCTCATTATCTTATAGACCTCTATAAGATCATCCCTCAGCCTCCTACACTCCAGTGAAAAAAGTCCCAGTCTATCCAGCCTCTCCTTATAACTCAATCCATCAAGTCCCAGTAGCATCCTAGTAAATCTTTTCTGCACTCTTTCTAGTTTAATAATATCCGTTCTATAATAGAGTGACCAGAATTGCACACAGTATTCCAAGTGTGGCCTTACCAATGTCTTGTACAACTTCAACAAGATATTCCAACTCCTGGATTCAATGTTCTGACCGATGAAACCAAGCATGCCGAATGCCTTCTTCACCAATCTGTCCACCTGTGACTCCAATTTCAAGGAGCTAAGAACATGTACCCCTAGATCTCTTTGTTCTCCAACTCTCTCCAACGCCCTACTATTAACTGACTAAATCCTGCCCTGGTTCAATCCACCAAAATGCATCACCTCGCATTTGTCTAAATTAAACACCATCTGCCATTCATCAGCCCACTGGCCCAATTGATCAAGATCCCGTCGCAATTGGAGATAACTTTCTTCACTGTCCATTATGCCACCAATCTTAGTGTCATCTGCAAACTGACTAACCATGCCTCCTATATTCTCATCCAAATCATTAATATAAATGACAAATAACAGTGGACCCAGCACCGATCCCTGAGGCACACCACTGGTCACAGGCCTCCAGTTTGAAAAACAATTCTCTACAACCACTCTCTGGCTTCTGTCAAGAAGCCAATTTTGTACCCATTTAGATACCTCACCCTGGATCCCGTGAGATTTAATCTTATGAAACAACCTACCATGCAGTACCTTGTCAAAGGCCTTGCTGAAGTCCATGTAGACAACATCAACTGCACTGCCCTCATCTACCTTCTTGGTTACCCCTTCAAAAAACTCAATCAAATTCGTGAGACATGATTTTCCACTCACAAAGCCATGCTGACTGTCCCCAATCAGTTCTTGCGTCTCTAAATGCCTGTAGATCCTGTCTCTCAAAATGCCTTTCAACAATTTATCCATCACAGATGTGAGGCTCACTGGCCTGTAGTTCCCAGGCTTTTCCCTGCAGCCCTTTTTAAACAAAGCCACAACATTTGTCACTCTCCAATCTTCAGGTACCTCACCCGTGCCAATCGATGATTCAAATATCTTGGCTAGGGGACCCGCAATTTCCTCCCTAGCCTCCCACAATGTCCTGGGAAACACTTCATCAGGTCCCAGGGATTTATCTACCTTGATGCGCTTTAAGACTTCCAGCACCTCCTTCTCTGTAATATGTACACTCCTCAAGACATCACTATTTATTTCCCCAAGTTCCCTAACATCCATGCTTTTCTCAACAGTAAATACTGATGAGAAATATTCATTTAGGATCTCACCCATCTCTTGTGGAACCACACATAGATGACCTTGTTAATCCTTAAGAGGCCTACTTTCTCCCTTGTTACTGTTTTGCCCTTTACGTATTTGTAGAAGCTCTTTGGATTCTCCTTTGCCTTATCTGCCAAAACAATCTCGTGTCCCCTTTTTGCCCTCCTGATTTCTCTCTTAACTCTACTCCTACACTCCCTATTCTCTTCAAGGGATTCACTTGATCCCAGCTGCCTATGCATGTCATGTGCCTCTTTCTTCTTCTTGACCAGGGCCTCACTATCCCAAGTCATTCAGGGTTCCCTACTTCTGCCAGCCTTGCCCTTCACTCTAAGAGGAAAGTGTTTACCCTGAACCCTGGTTAACACACTTTAGAAAGCGTGCCATTTATCAGACGTCCCTTTGCCTTCCCACAGACTCCACCAATTAACTTTTGAAAGTTTCTGCCTGATACCATCAAAATTGGCCTTGCCCCAATTTAGAACTTTAACTTTTGGGCCAGACCTATCATTCTCCATAGCTATCTTTAAACTAATAGAATTATGGTCACTGGTCCCAAAGTGATCCCTCACTAACACTTCTGTCACCTGCCCTTCCTTATTTCCCAAGAGGAGGTCAAGTTTTGCCCCCTCTCTCATCGGGCCATCCACATACTAAATGAGAAATTTCTCCTGAATACATTCAACAAATTTCTCTCCATCCAACCCTCTAATACTATGGCTGTCCCAGTCAATGTTGGGAAAGTTATAATCTCCGACTATTACCACCCTATTTTTCTTGGAGCTATCTGTAATCTCCTTACATATTTGCTCCTCAAATATCCCGCCAACTATTTGGGGGCCTATAGTACAACCCTATCAAAGTGATTTCCCCCTCCGTATTTCTCAGTTTTACCCAAATAGACTCAGTGGCCAAACCCTCGGATATATCCTCTCTCAGTACGGCCGTGATCCTTTCCCTAATCAAAAGTGCAACTCCCCCGCCTCTCTTACCTCCTGTTCTATCTTTTCTAAACATCTGTACCCTGGAACATTGAGCTGCCAGTCCTGTCCCTCCCTTAGCCATGTTTCAGTAATTGCTATAATAGCCCAGTCCCATGTACCCATCCATGCCCTGAGTTCATCTGCCTTGCCCATCAGGCCTCTTGCATTAAAATAAATGCAGTTTAATCTGGACTTCCCTTGCTCTCTGTCCTGCTTTAGCCTGATCTGTCTGGTACTAGGATTACTGACTCTGCCTTTACTACTTAATGTGCTCTCTTTAACTTCTGTTCTCAAACTTCTCTTCTGTCTCCCTACTGCTTTGGATCACACCCCCCTGCCTAACTAGTTTAAACCCTCCTGAGTGGCTCTAGCAAATCTTCCCACCAGGATGTTAGTCTCCCTCCAGTTCAGATGTAACCCGTCCCTCTTGAACAGGTCAGCCCTTCCCCAGAAAAGATCCCAATGATCCAAAAATCTAAATCCCTGCCCCCTGCACCAGCTCTCAAGCCATGCATTCATCTGCCTAATCCTCCCATTCATACTCTCACTAGCACATGGCAGCGGTAGTAGTCCTGAAATTACTACCTTCGAGATCCTGCACTTTAGCCTTCTGCCTAACTTCCTATATTCACACTTCAGGACCTCATCATCTGATGTTTGAGTTTGTTGAATGCAGCAGAGTGGTACTCCTGCCAACACCATTCTACATCTTGCTCATAGAGTCATGGAGCCATACAGCGCAGAAAAGGCCCTTCAGATCATCAAGTCTGCACCGATAATAACTGCCACTAAAGTCACGCTAGTCCCATTTTCCAGCACTTGTCCCATATCCTTGAATGTTATGATATTTCAAGTGCTCATCCAGCTACTTTTTAAAGATTGTAAGGTTTCCGGCCTCCATTACCTTCCCAGGCAGTGCATTCCAGATTCCCACCACCCTCTGAGTGAAAATATTTTTCTCAAATTCCCTTTGAATCTCCTGTCCCTCATCCTAAAGCTATGCCTCCTCACGATTGACCCCTCAACCAAGGGGAACAGCTGCTTCCTATTCACCCTGTTCATACCCCTCATATTTTTTTACACCTCAATCATGTCCGGCCTCAGCTTTCCCTGCTCTAAAGAAAACAATCCAAGTCTATCCAGTCTCTCCTTATAGCTCAAATGTTCCATCCCAGGCAACATCCTGTTTAATTTCCTTTATACCCCCTTCAGTGCAATTTCATCCTTCCTCTAGTGAGGTGAACAGAACTGCACACAGTTCTCCAGCTGTGGCCTAAGCAAGTTCTGTGCAGCTACAACATAACCTTCATACTCATATCTCTATGCCACAACTGATATGCCTTCTTAACTACCCTATTCACCTGCTCTGCCACCTTCAGGGATTTGTGAATGAGTGTCCCACGATCAGTTTGTTCCTCTGAGCTTCCTAGTGCCCTGTCATTCATTAAATACTCCCGCGTTCTGTTACCTCTTCCAAAGTACATTACCTCGCACTTATCAGGGTTAAATACCATGCCATTGCTTTGCTCATCTGACCAATCCATCTATATCTTCCTGTAACCTGCAACTACTTCTTCACTATTAACCACCCTACCAACCATGGTGTCATCTGCAAACTTATTTATCAATACCCTCACATTTTCATCCATATAATTTATATATATATAAAAAGCAAACAATAAGGGACCCAGTACTGATCCTTGTGGTACACCGCTGGACACCTGCTTCATGTTACTCAAATAGCCTTCTACCCTTGGTGTCCTATTATTAAGCGAGTTTCAGATCAATCTCACCAAGTTTCCTTGAATTCCATGTGCTTCTACCTTCTTAATCAGTGGTGGAGAAGCTGATGGAGGGGTCCAATTACCTCACTGTAACAGGGAATGAACTTTGATAATTTGTCATACTAAGGAAGCGCTGCAGGGCATACTTGTTCTTTGGGGGTGGACATTTGCCATCTGGCTGTTGTTTTGTCCATATCTGGCTTTGCATTATTGGCTGTGAGCAGGTGGCCCAAATAGGGAATCTGGTTCACCCTGAATCCACATTTAGCATGGTATGGTCCTGTGTCTACTGACAACCCGACACAGACGTGCATCATGTACTTGCATCGTCCAACTCCAGACCCCTGACGATGATTTCGCGGCGTTCTCCTGCAAAGTGTTCTTCCATAGACTGTTGGAAGACTTCACTACCATAAGGCATGAGGAGGAACCGATATCTGCCCACCAGAGACATGAACGCAGCGAGCTTTGAAAGTTCTTCATCCAGCAGGATTTGCCAAAATCTGCTCTTCGCATCCAGGATCCTGAAACCCTTTGGCAGGATCTTTTGGGCAACTTGCCATGTGTTTCGCAGGGGGGAGCTGGCCTGCCATTGGCCATTGGTGGGGTCTTATGGTCCCGCCATTGTCAATGGGATTTTCCATTGAATTCATCCCTCGCTGAGAAACCTGCAGTAGGGGTGCACAGTTGGCGGGACCATAGGAACTCACCAACGAGAACAGCCAAGAAGTCCTGGTCTTATTAGCATTGGGTACGCCGGCTATAACCTGTTCAACTGTCTTTATAGGGTGATGGAGTCTCAGAAGTGCTTTATTTAGGTCAATACAGATCCTGACCATGCTGTCTTCCTTAACCACAACATCGCAGAAACCCACTCTGTGGCCTCATCTGAGGGGGCTATGGCACCCAGTCTTGTCATTGTAGCCAATTGGTTGACTACCTTCTGTTTCATGGCAAGGGGTCCTCTACTTGGAGCACAAACAGCGGGTGTTATTGAGTCATCCAGCCTCTTGTGATATATGACGGGCAACTTCCCAATAATATCACAGTCAAACAGGTCATTGTATTCCAGCACCTCTGGAGCTTGGTGCTGCAGAGTGTGTATATCTGGCCCAAGATTAATTAGCTCCAGTGCAATGCTGTCCCAGAGACTCAGCAGCTGTTTGATGTCCCGGTTACCTCCATGGAAACTCAGCCTGTGTGCAGTGCAAGGTGGCTATGCCTTCTGTGTGTATGGTTTAACCACCATATGCAATGAGATTTACTTTGTTAGTGGAATCCATTGCTTCCCATGGAAGCATATTCAACAATCCATTGCACTTTGCTCTGGTGTTGATTTTGACTTTAAATTTTGCATTGCTGTGAGCGATGTTTAACATTGTAAATATTTCACCTTCCTTGTGATAAAGTCGACATTTTCGCAGCAGAATGTTTTGAGAGGCTCAGTGCTCTGGTTATTTTGATTTACCACCAATTCATTAACTCTGAGTTCCGAACCTTGGAGGGGTAGCCAGCTGCAACATGACTAGTCATTGTGGCAAGTTGCTGTGGCTTGGACCTGCAACACTTGGCAAAGTGATTCCATTTGCCACAGTTGCAATGTTTATTAAATACGAAACACGTGCTTCTTTTTGCGGATCCTAGCTGCTGCAGTTCAGGCAGTAGTGTTCTGTTCTGAGAAAACTTCAGCTTATAAGTTCATAAGATATAGGAGCAGAATTAGCCATTTCGGCCCATCGACTCCGATCATGGCTGATATGCTCCTCAACCCCATTTTCCTGCCTTCTCCCCATAACCCTTCAACCTGTTACCAATTAAAAATCTGTCTAACTCCTCCTCAAATTTACTCACTGTCCCAGCATCCACCACACTTTGGACTAGCGAATTCCACAGATTCACAATCCTTTGGGAGAAATAGTTTCTCCTCAACTCTGTTTTAAATTTGTTACCCCTTATCCTAAGACCTCTTGTCCTAGAATGCCCCACAAGAGGAAGCATCCACTCCACATCTACTTCTCCTTTAGTTGCTTGGTGCTTCTCTCCAACTGCTCATTTAGAATGCAGATACTGATGGCCGATTCAAACATGAGGTTTTTTTCTGAGAGCTACTGCTGTGTATTATACACTCTACACAGTCTCTTTGGGTTCATAGGTGAGAATACCAAACACACTTTTTCATCAGAATTTTCAAAGTCAAGGCATATTATTGTACCAACTCATTGAGTTTCTGGTTAGTGGTGTGTAATAATTTTGGTTCACCAGTTAGGTAAATAATAAATCTGACGTTTATTTACATACAATTATAATACAGAGGCTTGCAGTCAGCTCCAGAGAAGGTTCTAGAACAGAAACCTGAGCTCACCAGGGTGATCCCCAACCCTGTTCCCCGATTGATTCCCCAGGTCAGGTGATTTTTACTCTGCAGCTTAGTCCTTAAAGGGACAATCACCACATCCCTCCCCCTCTATGTCCTTTCATACAAATGTCACTACTCAATTTACACAGTCCAACATAATTAAACATTTCATGCATGAATTTAGTCTAATATAAATTAAATCTTTCAAGGGTTTTTTGAATCCTTATGGAGCGGCATAACTCCTGTGTCTGGCCATTTCCACAGGATTGCTGTCAACTAAAACCACAATGACCGACGCTTCTTCAGACACAAGCAGTTCAGTTCTATCTGTTTCCATGGATAGGTTGGTTGTGGCTGCCACAAAACGATCAGGTACTTCAATGTTTAGCCAGTTGACAACATTCCCAGATGGCAATGTATCTCCTGATGAGTACTGATTGCTGGGGCAACTCTCACTCTCTCAAATGGACTACATGTTTTCACATGATCTTTCATTCTATGTCCACTTGATAATTTAGGGGTCCAGTTTTGGATATGACTCCAGAAACACAACCGAACCCACTTCCAAAATTCCTCACATACATTGCCTCATCCACTGAAAATGACCGTGTTGACTTACATGAATCGTGGTTTGTTTTCTGACTGTTTTGGCTGGTCTTTACCCTCTCTAACAAATTTGGAAACACAAAGTTATGTCTTGTTCTGAGATAATGGTTCATTAACAACTTTGTTGGTGGGACTCTGGTTGTTGCTGTGGAATGGCCCTATATCCCAGAAGGAATCATGAGATTCTGGTCTCCAGCGTCTCTCCTCACTGCCTCGTTAGGTCAGAATTAAAGGTTTGGGATGGCTCATTCAGCTAGTCCATTGGTGAGGCAATGTCCCAATGCGCTTTATACCATTGAGGGTGGCAAAGTTTTGAAACACAGCACTTGTGAAAGATGTTCCATTCGCAGATATTATTGCTGAAACCTTGCTGCCATTCACACCGGCAGGTTTCCTGGTGGCGAGAGGTGCTTTGGGAAACCCCATTAACAACGACAGGACTGTAAGTTCCCGCTGCCAGCAAGTGGCATGCCACCTTCTGCTGCTGTGAAACACACCGCGGAGAGGAAGAAAGATCCCAGCCAACAACTTCAGGTATTTCATGCATGGAAAAACATTGGCATAATTTCTCAATTGTAGCATGTGATTCATATGAGCATGTAAGACTTCACTTCAAACACTTCTATCCATTTTGAATGTGTATCAACAAGGAGCAAAAACATTGTGCCCATGAATGTGCCAACATAATCCATATGAACTCATACCCATGGCTGCTCAGGCCACTCCCAATGGTGTAGTGGGGCTGCAGCAGGTAAGCTTTGTTGCAATTGGCACTGTTCACAGGTCTTGACCAGGCTCTAAATGTTGGCATCAATGCCAGGCCACCACACAGAACCCTGGTGAGCATTTTCATCTCAGATATACCTGGATGGGCGCTCTGCAATTCAGCTAGGAGAAACTCTCTTCCTGGTACAGAGGTGACTACTCTTGCTCCCCAAAGTACAATGCTGTTTTGGCAACTCAACTCATCTTTTTGTACAAAATATGGTTCCATCTCTTCAGAAAGTCGCTCAACCCATTAGTCCATTGTCCATCTCATGGGACCAACACTGCACCAATGTCACATGCAGACACATCACAGGTTAACACCAATTCCTTAGATGGGTCAAAATGCATCAATAAATTCAATGAATGCAAAAATTGCTTGACTTCTGTGCCTCACTTTGGACATCAGTGGATCCCCAGTGGTCCAGTACTTGATCTGCTTCGCTGAGACTGGCAACATGTCCAAGAAACTCAATGGCAAAACAATTTCTTGTGGTACTGGGCGTGGTGCAATGGTCTCTTGCACAAGTAGGTGACTAAGCACATCCGCATTCAATCAGTTTTGTATAAGATCGACCTCCAGTCAGCTTTGCATACAAGTCTTCAGTCTTCGGGATTGGATACTTATCCAGCTTGGTAGCCTGATTAGGTGTCAATTTGTAGTCTCTGTAGATGCGGATGGTCTTGTCAGGCTTTGCCACAGGGGCTATGGGTGCTGCCCATCTATGGATTGAAGTGGCAGGCTAATGCCCAATTCTTCCAATCTCTTCAATTCCATGGGCAACTTTTCTTGCAAGCATATTGTACTGGTCTTGCTTTAAACAAATGATGGGTTGCTCCTTGATCTACATAGACCTTTGCCTGGAAGCCTTTTGTTTTACAGAACTCAGAGCAAAAAATGTTCTCAGACTTCTTCATTAACTCAGGCAACCCTCCTTCCCAGACTTGGAAAATCTTTATCCAGCTTAACTTGATTATGTTGAGCTAATCATGGCCCAAAAGACTTGGGGGGAACGATCTTACCAAAAAAATTCTAAGTCCAGACCGGGCATGAAAAAGGGAGAGTTTCAGATCTGTTTTTCCGGTGAGACCACAAGTCCAATCTTATGCCACTCTGTTCAAAAATAATGCAAAATTTCTTTCCTGCCGGCAGGGATGGGGGCGGGGCCTAAGCTTGCCAGAGAGTTGGTAATTTACAGAAGAGGCAGCTATCGCGCATGCACAGAATAGAGATACCTGTTACTGCCTCCCCCTCACCACTATCTCCCACCCCATCCCCCACATGATCATTGGCTTCCACAGCCGACTGCTCCCCCATCCCATCTCATCCCAGCCGATCGCCACCCTCCTCCCCCCCACCCCCGTCCTGGTGGTGCTGCGGGGCCCTGGGAGAGGGGGAGTCCACAGGGCCTGGGAAGGGAAGCTACCACGGTGAGTATGCGGGTGAGTGAGTATATGTGGGGGAGAGTGAGCAAATGAGAGTGCGTTTGTGTGTGTGTGAAAGAGAGAAAGTGTGTGTGTGTGTATGTGAGTGTGTGGGAGAGAGTGAGTGTGTGGGTGTGTGAGTGGGAAAGGATAAGTGAGTGTGTGTGTGTGGGAGTGTGTGTGTGGGAGAGAGAGTGTGTGTGTGTGAGAGTGTGGGGGAGATCGTGAGTGTGAATGTGTGTGTGGGAGAGAATGAGTGAGTGAGTGTATGTGTGTGGGAGAGAGTGGCTGAGTGAGTGTGTGTGGGAGAGAGTGGCTGAGTGAATGTGTGTGGGAGAGAGTGAGTGAGTGTGTGTGGAAGAGAGTGAGTGAGTGAGTGTGTTTGGGTGGGAGTGAATAAGTGTGTGTGGGAGTGAGTGAGTGTGTGTGTATGGGAGAGAGTGAATGAGTGTGTATGAGAAAGAGTGAGTGAGTGTGTGTGGGAGAAAGTGAGTGAGTGTGTGATGTAGGAGAGAGTGAGTGAGTGTGTGTGGAAGAAAGTGAGTGAGTGTGTGTGGAAGAGATTGAGAGTGTGTGTGGGAGAGTGAGTGTGTGTGTGGAAGAGAGTGAGTGAGTGTGTGTGGGAGAGAGTGAGTGACTGTGTGATGTCGGAGAGAGTGAGTGAGTATGTGTGTGGGAGAAAGTGAGTGAGTATGTGATGTGGGAGAGAGTGAGTGAGTATGTGATGTGGGAGGGAGTGAGTGTGTGATGTGGCTGTTATGACTGAAAAGCTGGTGAGGTGTGTAAACTTAGGTGTGGGTGTGAACCTTGTAGCAGTGTTAAAGTGTTCGGAGGGTTTGGTGAATCTTTGCATGTAAGGGGTACAAGTGATAAGTTATGTTGATCATTGCTGGTGAGTGAGGATGTGTGGCAAATTGGGCAGTGTGTAAGGCTCGTGATGCTGTTGATGGGATATGGCTTTCAAATTGTGGACACTGACCACTTGTGGCATTGTATCGTTGGGGCTAGGTCCCTGGCATTCAGCAGCACAGCTATCTGCTCCCACTGTCTTTGCACTGTCTGACTGAAGGGTCTCTTGATCCCCTGTGGATTAAGGAATTCTATCCTCCTGTCCACTTCCTGTATCAAGGTCTACAGTGCTGTGTCTGTGAACATGAAGCCTGCTCTCTTCCCATTGTGCCATGATCATGCTTTATATGAAGGTTAAACATTCTCAGACGCCATCAGCTCTGCTCCATTCAAAATGCACCTCTCCTTTAAGAGGCGCTGGCTGGTTTTAATTAGTGCGTGCTGTCTTGAACTCATGCTAGCCTCTCACGATTTTACGCACCCTGCTCAGGCATTCAGCCATGCAACAGCACACTTAGCACTGGCTGCATGCTGCAAACATGTATATGAGTAAGCAGCATGAAGTTTGTGTGCTGCCTGTATGGAAGCAGTGGTTTATCACACATCATGATCCCTGTACCCATATTTCAGGCCTTAGCGAATTTCCCCGGTTTTTGATTGTATAATACTGTTCTGTGATCTATTGTGGTCATTTCAGTGGAAAGACAAAAACCTTTGCAATACGGTTTTGCACTGACTGATGAAAAATAAGCAGCAGAGTAGATATCTTAAATAGCTATTTTAGAGATCCTTTTAAAATATACTGTTAAGTGTATAAGAGTAACATCAACATCAAACAAAATTACTTCAACCAAAAGTCTTGTTCTAGTCTACTGGTTCCTTCAGACAAATTAAACATGATATTGATCCTTCTACACAAATATTGAAATGTTAGACTACAGTACCTGTTATTGTACTGAGCAAATAATAAGGATGTTCAAATCAGGATCTGCAAGCAGTTGGATATGAATCATTGATGTGTACAAATATTGGATGAGATAAAATGAATCGCAAATCTCAAGTACAGGTTTGGTTTTAAAAAGAATAGTAAAGCATTAAGTGCCTTATTTCCCCATCTCCTCACGTGATCCAATCACATATTTTATCTTCTCATTTGAGAGTAATATTTGTAGAAGTCATCTCAATATTTGAAATGCATTGGGATTAGAGTATTCCTCAGAAACTAGCTTCTTAAAAGAATAGGGGAAAAAAAAGCAATCCAGAAAATCAAATATAAAAACAGAAGGTGCTGGAAAAACTCAGCAGGCTGAGTGGAGTGGAAAGTGAAGACATGGGGAACTCCATCATCCCCATCCCACTGCACCTTCCTAGGCAATCGCAGGAGGTGTAACATTTGCCAGTTCATCTCCTCTCTTCTCACTGCCCAACGAAACATTACTTCCAGGTGAAGCAGGATTTACCTATACTTCATAGGATCATAGAATCATTGAATCCCTACAGTGCAGAAGAGGCCATTCAGCCCATCGGGTCTGCACCAACTCTCTGACAGTATCTTACCCAGACCCTCTCCACCACCCTATACCAGTAAACCCACACATTTATCATGGCAAATCCATCTAACTTACACATTTTTGGACACTAAGGCCCTGATTTTACTGGCACGCCCACTCTGAAATCGGGGCGGGCAAGGCTCGCAGAACGGCATTCCCTGTTGGCCTTGGGCGCGATCTTAGGAGTTTCGGGCGGGCGTGCCAGTAAAATTCCAGCCTGAGGGGCAATTTAGCGTGTCCAATCTACCTAACCTGCTCATCTTTGGACTGTGAGTGGAACCAGAGTACCCGGGGGAAACTACACAGACACAGGGAGAATGTGCAAACTGCACACAGTCACCCATAGCTGAAATTGAACCCAGGTCCCTGGAGCTGTGAGGTGAGTGTTAACAACTGTGCTTATTTGCTTCTCACAGCGTGGTCTCCTCTACATTGGGAAAACCAAACACTTACTAGGTGACTGCTTTACAGAACACCTCCACTTAGTGTGACCCTGACCGTCTGATCGTTCGACATTTCAATTCACCGTCCCACTCTCACGCTCACATTTCTGTCCTCAGCCTGCTATAATGTTCCAGTGAAGCCCAATGCAAGCTTGAGGAACAGTATCTCATCTTCCGATCAGCCTTCTGGATTCAACATTGAGTTCAACAAATTGAGACCATGAACTCTGTCCTCCAATTTAATATTTGCCCCCAAATGCCAGTTTGTGTTTTGCTTTCACATTTTTGCTTTCAGACAAGAGTTGAGCTTTATTCTGCTATTAACACCGACTATAGACTGATGTTTTGTTCCTTTATTACTAGCAGTACCTCTCCCTTTGCCTCTTGTTTCATGCCCTCTTTGATATTTATTATCCCCTACCTTCTTATCTTTGCCTGAACTACCTCTATATCAACAGCATAAAATCCGTCAATTCTGAAAAAGAGTCATATTGGACCCGAAGCATTAACTCTGTTGCTCTCTCCATAGATGCTGCCAGGCTTGCGAAGCATTTCCAGCACTTTCTGTGTTTACATCATATCTCAAGCATCTGCAATATTTGCTTTTGTTACAACAGAAAACCAAATCCTAATCTTCCACAGCTAGGAAAGAAATATATACATCAATTTAAAATGAGGCAAAATGTTTGTGGTGTCAGTAAGTGGAATTAACCTCTTTATTAATCTAAAATACTTTGGAAAATATTATTAAAACATTGAATCAGTTTGTCTTAATTCACCCTCACAACTTAAAAATAATCAGCCAAATGATTTTGTCTGTGACTAATTTTAAGACACTCATCTCATCTGTGCCATTATTTTGTAACTAATTTCTCATGTATCATTGTTTCAATCGTTTCAATAATCGAAAGGACATCGTACTTAGGCCTATGATGCTTAAGCTGACTATATAAGCTCCTCTGGTAAAACAGGAATAACTGCAAATTATCAATGTGGGATAAATTTGAAACAAGCGTTCTTATGGAACTGACCATTATAGAGTCATAGTCATAGAGGTTTACAGCATGGAAACAGGCCCTTCGGCCCAACTTGTCCATGCCAACCTTTTTTTTTAAACCCCTAAATTAATCCCAATTGCCCGCATTTGGCCCATATCCCTCTATACCCATCGTACCATGTAACTGTCTAAATGCTTTTTAAAGGACAAAATTGTACCCGCCTCTACTACTACCTCTGGCAGCTTGTTCCAGACACTCACCACCCTCTGAGTGAAAAAACTGAAATGGTTCAAAACGTTTTGATAAAATTTGAACAGCAGTGACATCCCATCCAGGCCATACCTACTTAGAACAGCGCCATGGCCAGAAGACTCCCAAAAAGGTATGTTTTACCTTTTGTTTCCATGTGGACCTGGAGCAGCAGGGATCCTCTTCTGAGATCTGAAAGGAAACTTTGGACCTTCCCGCTCTGATCTCTGCCCCCCCCCCCCCTCTCTCCCCCTGCATCCCCCCGCCCCTCCCCTCCCCTCCCCTCCACTACCACCAAAAGTCTCCTCTGATTCGGAGCATTTAAATTTCCATCAGGTTCCCAACAGCAGTCTTTGTTGCAGAAATTTAACAGCTCAGAAACTGTTCCCCACGGGCTTTCCAGTTTTGTCCTGAAGTTGGCAGACAACATACTAGCAGGCCCTGATGCTGAATTTGATTGAAGCTCCCAGCTACCACTCCTGGAGTGAGGGAGTGCTGCAATATCTCCGGTGCCTTCTTTTGGATGAAGTGTTAACCTGAGGTCCTGTCTGCAAGTTTTCATTGTGCAATTGTGAAGGAGTGTAAGGGAGTTAACGCTAGAGTCCTGGCTAATATTTAACCTCTCTCCTCCCCCCCGCCCCCATCAACTCACTAAAACAATTTATCTGGTCATTATCGCTTTGCTGTTTGTGAAGGGTGCAGTGTGCAAATTGGCTGTTGCATATCCTGCATCACAAGAGCGACTACACTTCATTTGCTGTAAAGGGCTTTGGGACGCCTATGACCTTGAAAGGTGCGATATAAATCCAAATCTTTTTTCTGCTGGACATTGGGTTCTGCCTGGAAATTAAAATTGAACCCTAGCAAGGTGTATTAATGTGTTTTTTTTCATTCTTGCCGAATTACTCCCTGTATCATGTTTGTTAATATTACAAATTCAGTGATCTTTGAAGAAGTCTTCTGTCAGGATAGATACAGTAAGAACTGGTCGATCACATCTCCTTATAGCTTTCAGGCTGAGCTGTACAACTGTCTTGAGAGGTGCTACATTGCCCGCCCTTCCATATGACTTTCAACTGTACACTGAGATATCAAAGGTTCCAGAGAGAGATCATGTTGCTTCTATATTTGTGCTAAATGAATTTGCAGAATAATAAATTAAAGCGGCACCTTGTGATTAGATTCCAAGAAATGCACAAACTGGCAAATGCAAGTCAGTGGCTATAAATAGTAAAGATGTTGTGATAAACAGTCTTCAGTGGTGAAGAAAAATATATGATTTTTATCCAATATCCACACTACAATAGCTGTACTTGTCCTTTTGAAATTGTTAAGGCAATGTTCTATTTAAATTCAGAAGTATATTCTTTGCCTGAAGAATGCAAAAATGGACTAATACTGGATATAAAATAAATAAGCTGGACAAATGAGTGAACATTTCACAAAAAAACTGTCTATACTATGCATCTGAGCAATAAATGGAACATCAAGGAAATTCTTAGCCAGATCAGTGACATTTGAAGGAGAAGTGCATCTGTTGGAGACGCATTTAGGTTAATGGTTCTGCTGAAAGAATGTCTGTGACTAGACTTCCTATGCCACTTGCAGCAGCTGAATCTTATCCCATGGTCTGTGTTCATTCAGCTACAGCAGATTATATTGATACTCTGGTTACTTCAATAGATAGCCAACAAATGACACAGTAATCAGATGAGATAAAATAGAATTAAACCCATTAAATTGAAGATTACTTGAGCAATCAGCTAAGATGAAGCAGCAGTCAACAGAATTGTCTGAAAGATTGAACTATGAATGTATAATTAGAAACTAAGCCAGTATCACTAATCAGTGGAATAACAGTTGGATTGGAGTGTATTCCGACGTTACAACTGAAGAGTTCTGATAATAACATTATAAACCAAAAGTCCTAAGTGGTTTAAGTAGCCATCAGAGCCTAGAAATTGTTTTTGGGCTTAGGACACAATTCGTATTTGGTATTATATATATTTTAGCATTATAAGTTTGTCGCTACAGAGATTCAAAGGAAGAAGCAGGTCAATAACATGAAGCTTAAAGAACACAAAGACTGTGCCAGCTCACAGATACAGCAACAACTATGTTAAATCTTCCAGTCACTTTCTCTTGTACTTTCCTATACTGAGCAAAAATGAAATAATATCAAGAGAACATCTTTAGTGTTTTGTCTTGGACAAGATCCAAAATGCAACCAGGAACAACATCCAAGAATGACAATCCCACAGATCACTGTGAGCAGTTAAAGACACCTCCAGACAAGGTTACTATTACAAGATCTGGGTGTGTCAGTAGATTACATCTACGCTTTAAAAACCCATAGATTTACTAGTTCTATGTACTTAAATAAAGTAAAAGTAAAGTTTATTTATTAGTCACAAGTAGATTTACATCAACACTGCAATGAAGTTACTGTGAAAATCCCCGAGTCGCCACACTTCAGCGCCTGTTGGGGTACACTGAGGGAGGATTTAGCATGGCCAATCCACCTAACCAGCACCACTTTGTGGGAGGAAACCGGAGCACCCGGAGGAAGCCCACGGGGAGAACGTGCAGACTCCGCACAGACAGTGACCTGAGCTGGGAATCGAACCCTGGCGCTGTGAAGCAGCAGTGCTAACCAATGTGCCACCGTGCCGCCTCAGTCATGATAACTAAAAGTGAATGTGTATCGTAAATAGTTGTACTTTGTTGGAAAGGCGACAAAGTGTCTTTAAAAGAAAGGAGAATGTTGTAATATGCCTTTAAGGGATTACAGCATGCCATTACTTTAAGGAAGTATGTCATGTGATCCAGTCTCAGTATCATTTTGATCTGGAACGGAACACAGACACATGGCTCTACAGCTCTGATGTCCACAAACTTTTTATCCATGTACATATGTTCACATGTGCTTACAATTAATAAATGAACCCACAATCTGTTTACCCAATCCCTTATGAGCAATTGATGCCATCATATTAGTGAAATATATCAAAAGATCTCTGGCACCCTGGACTTTATCAATCGGGGCACAGGGTACAAAAGCAATGAAATTCGGATAAATTTATATAAAACACTGGTTCGATCGCAGCTGCACCCAATTCTGGGCATCATATTTAAGGAAGGATTTGAAGGCATTAGAGGGGCAGCAGAAAAAGGTTCATGAGAATGGTTCCAAAAATGAGGAGCTTACATAGGAAGATTGGAGCAGTTGGGAGCTGCTCTACTTGGGGAAGGGAATGTTGAGAGGAAATTTTATAGAGGGATTCAAAATCATGAGGAGACTGGGAGAAATTGTTCCGATTAATGGAGGGATCGAGAACTAAATGGAACAGATTAAAGGTCATTTGAAAAAGAAGCAATGATGACATGACAAAAATCTTTTCCATGCAATGAATGGTTAGGATCTGGAGTGCACTGCCTGAGAGTGTGGTGAGAGGAAGGTCTTTTAAGACTTTCTAAAGGAAATTGGACAATCATCTGAGAAGGAAAGAATTGCAGGGCTACAGGGTGAAGACACTGGGGGGAATTCTCCATCCTCCTAGCCTAACGTTGCTCAGCGGCGAGAGGTGGTACGCTGTTCGCTGGTGGCGTGATTCTCCGGTTCCACCATTGTCAATGGGATTTCCCTCTGATGTCATCCCACACTGCTGCAAAACCACGTGAGGTAGTGTGCTGCTACTGGCACCAGAGAATCCTGCTGGTGTGAATGGCCAGAGAATTCCCTCCACTAAGCGAATTGCTCCTTCAGAAGGTTAGCACAGCTGCCCGAATGGTCTCCTTCCGGGCTGTAACCTTTGTACAATTCCATATTAAATGGTCTTGAGCCTGAATCATAGCTCTTTTGTTAAATTGGTCTTCATGCCTGCCTGAAACAAGGTCTGCATAGCAAATCATGGCAGGATCAATTGACAAGCAGCATTCCCTCGTGGTATAAAAACCGATAGTCGCCTTTATTATTGGTAAGTCTCCGTTTAGTCATTTTAGGCAGCTGAGCTTTTGGCTCAGCCTTTTGGCAAATTTGGCAAATGTTTGCGATACTGCGAGCTTATGCTGGGCAAGAACAGGTTCACAGGTTAGGTTCTCAAATGGTGTTGCTACTGGGCTTAACATTGAGGTTCCAACATCAAGAGAATGAGCAGCAGCAAGGAAGGCAAGCTGCAAGAAGAGGGTGAAATGGGATTATTCCCAATGTTCCCGATGGTGGGGGTGTCCAGAACCAGGGATCACAGTCTGAGGATTCAGGATAAGACGGAGGTGAGGAGGCATTTCTTCACCCAAAGAGTTGATGCCAAAACATTGAATGTATTCAAGAGGCAGCTAGATATATCACTTGGGGTGAACGGGAACTGGTTATGGTTATGAGGAAAAGCAGGATTAGGCTATTGAGTTGGACAATCAGCCATGATTGTGATGAATGGTGGAGCAGGCTCAAAGGGCCAAATGGCCTCCTCCTGCTGCTATCTGCTATGTTTCTATGTTTCTATAGATGTTGTTTTTGTGAACAGAACATTATAAGTGGTCCTTAAAGAGGAGCAGCATGTAAGGTGATTATGTTTCAACAGCGAGACAAACACTTGCCCGTACCACCTGTTGGAACGAAATTGGAGACAAACACAAGGACGTTCAGTGTGCTGCTTGTGGAAGTGAAGGTCGCCAGTGCTTTAAACTTTAACGCAGCAGGTTCCTTCCTAGCTGTTTCCTGCAACATCAGCAACACCAGTTCCTATGCAATCGGTGATGCAGCAGGTCACAGCCCATGCTCTGTTTGGAAGTGTTAATAGTTCATTGCTTCCCTCATGCAAGCTGACAGACAGGAAGAAGGAACACTGATACCTGAACCCGGTTTGAATTTGGTGACTTACATCTATTTGGGGGTGGGCAGCTTGTCAGCTCCAAGTGAGGGCTCTGCCTCAAATTGGCTCAGGCCTCTGCACTGTCAGAATGGGGATGGGGGAAAGAATGGGGTTGGTGCTAGCGTGCTCTACCTATCTGCCACCCAAAGAATTACAATTAAGCCCCTTGTTTCCTTTCATGACCGAATGTAAAACGAAACTCTCTTCCTGGGAAATACCGCTGACTTGCATAATTATGTTTCTGTGAAAAGATACAGCCTGAAGATTAATTGAGTGCAAACATTCAAGTAGGCCATGGACTTGATATGATGAGTTTCAAATGGTGCCTTCGACAATTCTCTGCGCATAAGATAAGTATGCCATCCAGCGAAAGCTGCGTGCCTGTTGGGTTGGTGCCTCTTCACCACAGGGAACTTGATGAAGGTGTTGCCACTTGCAAACATAGGGCTCATCACTTGCTTTATATAGGTGTGGACTGCAGACTACCTGATGTACCATATGGTGATTTGGAACATTACAGTGGCATGAAAGCTTCATGCTATGATAGTTTTCCCTCCTATGGGGAAAGCTGCTCCCGTTGTCTGCTGGTTATCCTGCAGCAGATGGTATGTTAAACAACTGTCTTTTTAAACTTGAAGCCAGTGTTATATTGGGGATGCAACATAATTAATCGAATTGGCCTGTTCATTTGCTATCCTTTACCAGAAGGAGTTTGTTAAATTTGAGAAACACAGCTCAGTAAGAACTTCACAGAACACACATATTTTCATTCAGTTGCGACATGTTACAGATATAGGAAAGCTGAAATAAAAATAGGAAGACAGGAAGTGCTGAAGAAGCTCAGCAGGTCGAGCAACATCTGTGGAGAGAGAAACAGAGTTAACAGTTCAGGTCATTGATCTTTCATCAGAACTGGAAAAATTTAGAAATACAACAGGTTTTATGAAAACATAGATGCAGAAAGAGGAAGAGAGGGTGATGGACTAATGGGAAGGTCTTCTATAGGGTGGAAGGCACAAGAGATAAACTGACAAGAAGGGTGATGGTGCAAAACAAAACAGAAGGTAACGGGAGAAGTAAAGAAAGAAATGATGGTCGTAATTCTCTGGCCGTTCACACCTCGCCGTTAGCGAGGATGGAGAATTTGGCCAAATCTCCGTTCACAGCAGCAGGACCAGAGAATCCCACTGGCATGAACTACCAGAGAATCCATCCAATGAGTCTAAAGAGTTTAACGGAAAGTGCAGAATCATCTCCAACACCTGCTATCCAAAAAAAAATGTTTGCAGAATTTATGACCTCTGAAATTATTGAACTCAGTGTTGAGTTCAGAAGGATGTAATGTGCCGAATGAAAAGATGTAGTGCTGTTCCTCAGCATAAGTTAGGCTTTATTGGAACTGTGGGGGGCTGAGGTTAGAGAGATCAACATAGGATGGGGACAGAGAATTAGGAGGACAGGTCATCTGGAGCAGCATGGTAGCACAGTGGTTAGCACTGCTGCCTCACAGCGCAGGTTTGATTCCCAGCTTGGATCACTGTCTGTGCGGAGTCTGCATGTTCTCGCCGTGGGTTTCCTCTGGGTGCTCCAGTTTCCTCCTACAGTCTGAATGATGTGCTGGTTAGGTGCATTGGCTATGCTAAATTCTCCCACCGTGTACCCAAATAGACGCCGGAGTGTGGCAACTAGTGGATTCTCACTACCAATAATAAAAGTATCCAAGAGTCGCTTTTATCATTGGTTTAGTCATTTTAGGCAACTCGGGTGCTTTTGGCTCAGCCTTTTGGCTGTTAATGTCATTGCGGTGTTAATGTAAGCCTACTTGTGACACTAATAAATAAATGTAAACTTAACTTCAAGGGCACGCTTGCAGACTGAACAGAAATATTCCACAAATGATTACTGAATCTGCATTTGGTCTTCCCACTGTAGAGGAGGCCATATTGTGAGCAGTGAAAGCAAAGAGGTACAAGTAAATTGCTATTTTCTTGGAAGGAGTGTTTGGATACTTTGATGAAGGAACGAGGTAAAAGGGCAAGTGTCACACCTCTTGTGCTTGCAAGGGGAAGGTGCTTTGAGGAGAGGAATGGATGTTGGGACTGAACCAAAAAAGGAACTGTCCATTTTAAAATCCTAAAAGTGGGGAGGAGGGAAAGACGTGTTTCGTGGTGGCATCATGCTGGAAGTTATGCAAAATGATCCACTGAATGTGGAAGCTAGTGGGGTGGAGTGTGAAGATAATGAACACCATATTATGGTTCTGTCAGTGAGGGAAATGGCTCAGAATTGAAGGGTGGGCAATGGAAGAAACATCAACAATGATGGGTGGTAATCCTAGGTTGAGGGGGGAACTAATATATCACCTTTCCCACCTGGCTGTATGAGATCAATTAATCCAACTGTGGTAGCAGTGAACACAACCTTAATGCCAAATGTAACCTTAACTCTCACTCCCTACTTTCCCTCTGATCATTACTGCACCTTCTTAGCAATAATGCTGTAAGAAAAGCCAGAAAATGCAACCGTTCCAAACCAACTTTATCAAACAACTATCCAATACTCCACACAAAATGTATTTAATAACCCTTGCACATTCCTTGGGTCTCAGTTTTCTATTTATCTCTGTCTTGCCGATAGCTCTTACAACAGCGCTACCCAACTGGCTACTGCAAGTCCGTTTGAAGGTTGCTGACTTTCAATGGAGGGATATGGCTTTGCAGGATAACCTCAAACAACTCTGGCCCCCAAAGACCCAGCCGTGGGACTGCACCACCCTCTGCATGGGTGGCAGCAGTCTGGGCTGCTTGGCAGACAGGCAGCAGTAAGGGCAATGGCAGAGTGGTCATGGTGGAAACTCGAGAGCTGCAATGCTGAGAGATGGTTATTCTCCATGGAGTTTCTGCCTCTCCATCGGGGCAATGCCTCAGCAATATTACTAGTCTGTAGGAGGATGGGTTACTGTACTGCTGTGACAGCCTGTTAGATCCTTTGGTCACTAATATCTGCAGCAATGATGATGAGTCTGTACTTGCAAGGCAACAAATTGTGCTTTCATGATTTCAATCTCAGCTTTCACCACAGCGCTCTTCTGCTGCAATGGAAGCTGAGATATCAGCTATCAGACACCGCAGTGGGCCAGTGAGTTGGCCGTCATGTGCATGCTGGAAAGGATGGCTTTTAAACTAAGTGCCAATTCTTATGCCAAGTTGGAGCTGGACATTTCCATGTTCTTTGACAGCGACAGCAGGCTTTCTAGCAGGTCTGCCAATCCTCCAAGCATTTCATTGTGCATCAGATCTTTTGATGTACAGCGACCCTTCCAAGTCTTCATCTGAATGCTCTGCAGCAGCACTCATGTTATAGCTCTCAACTTGCCTCTGAATTACATGCAGTGCCAGTATCTGAGCTGGTGGCTGTGCATGTTGTTTAAGGATATGAGCCTGCCTTTATATACATCACTGGAAAAGTATATGTGCTGTGTGTTCCAGGAAAAGAAAAGACGTATGTATTGTGTGTTGCAGTTTTAGTTTCGATGTAAGCAGCAAAATTGGCAGCAGCATCTAATGTCTTCATGCTTTACAGTGTTCCCACGTGTCTAACCTTAATAAATGAACCCACAATGTATTTACCCAATACCTTATGAGTGATTGATATCTTGTGTCTGATAGAACAAATAAGCTCATTATAACAATATGACAAGTGTGAGATTGAGTTTCTTCATTATCAGTACACCACCCTGACCCCCCCCCCCCCCCCCCCCCGACCCCCGCAAACCTTCCATTTACCCTGCAGGTTCCTGCACTATAGCTTGGTCAGATGGCAGTTTTCGGGGCTATCACAAAGGAGAAATTCACAAGTGCAGAGGTGCAATGAGGGGAGGGGAAAGAAACAAGAAGTGCATGCTTACAGCATGTGCACCATAGCAATCTGAAGAGGCTACAGGATGAGGGGGAAGGGGATGTGAGAAGGACTATTAAGTATGAAGATGTTGTCATCTTCAATTGGTTCAACGCTACTCCAGCAACTGGTTTCCTTTATCAGGGTGAGGACATGTATAGTGATTGTGGTGCCTGTTTCCAAGCACAGCAGAAGAGGGTCACCTGGCTTGGAGGACCATTGAGAGCTGAGAACAAGTGATCATCCTGGAGGGTGGAATCCCCTTTGAAGCAGAATCACTGAGCAGCCATGTAGTAAACATGTGAAAACTGAGGCTCTGCCCCAAGGCAGCCACGGGCTGCAATCCCCTCTAACTGATTTCTCTTTATCAATAAAAACCTTTTGTTCCTAACGGAGCCTGAGGTGTCCTGATGTTCCCCTCGGGATGCCATTACAGCACGTAACCTGTCTGTCTGGTTGGTTAGATGCTGCTGTTTTCAGTTATGTGCCACCTTGTCCTGGAAGATTGAGGGAAGGGTGTCAGTATGTATGATGCAATGTGTTTGGGGTGGTGTGTTTGTCATGGTTTAATAGCTGTCTCTGTGTGTCAGGTGTGAGATGTAGGTGTGAGACTTGAAACAATGCTTTGTATATGAGGGTGAGTTAAAGCTAAAAGCGTGAGGTATGTAATGGAGATGCAATACATTGAGTAGCACTTGAAACTAGTGATGCAGTTGGTGGATAATGCAATGCATTCACTGACAATTTGACCGCTAGCAGGAGATTATTGAAATTATTTCATCACAGCACCCAGATCCACAGAGCTGCACTCCTGATAATCATAGGATCATAGAATCCCTACAGTGCAGAAGGAGGCCATTTGGCCCAACAAGTCTGAACTGACCACAATCCCACCCAGACCCCACTCTTGTAACCCCAATATTTGCACTGCTAATCCCCCTGACACTAAGGGGCAATTTAGCATGGCCAATCAACCTAACCCGCACATCTTTGGACTGTGGGAGGAAACCGGAGAACCCAGAAGAAACCCATGCAGACACGTGGAGGATGTGCAAACTCTTCACAGATAGTGACCCGAGGCCGGAATTGAACCTGGGTCCCTGGCACTGTGAGCAGCAGTGCTAGCCACTGTGCCACCGTGCCACCTTGCACATAATGACCTGCACAAGTATTGGCTCCCATTGCCCTCTCAGAATTAGTATGGAGGGCCTGCAAGAGAGGGCCTTCTGACCTTATGTGGACGGAGGGCCTCTATTTTCCTGTCCACCTCCTGCACCAAGACTTCCAGTGCTATGTCATGGGATCTTGGAATCTGCTTTCTGCCATGTTGTGCAATTCCTTTGTCTTTCCCAAGCCCAAGTTACTCTGTAATTTATTCCAGTACCTCTTCAAACCAAAATGCATTTCCCCTTTAAGACATACAAACTTGTTTGAAACAGCCTGGGCAGGCCTCTCAAGACTTTACACCTCTTACTCAGGCATGCAGCCACTCAAAAGTGCGCTTAGCACTAACTGTACACTGAAATCAGAATAATGAGCAGGCTACCTGAATTGCAGTGAACAAGGCACGGGTTAAATCATGCTTCATGATCTCCATGTTTATTTTCAGGTTTTTTTCAAACATATGCCCTGCATCCTCCTCCTAAATCCCTCTGTACTAGACTCGATATTTTCCAAATTGCCTCATCAACTTTCTGTGTTGTTTTTCAGAGCTAATTTAAGGGGAAGTTTTGAGTTGAGAACGTCTGTCAACTTGAATTTGAACTGAGACTGCTGAAACTTATTTCGCTTCGGATCCCGATAGTTAACAGCCGGATAAAACTTCTAACTCATCAATCTGGGTTGGATTTGAATCAAGCCTCAAAGATGAAAGACTGTTTTACCTCAATACTCAGACTCTCATTTTCCTTTGAATTTCTATCCTGCTGCAAGCATTGAGATGTCAACAGGTACGTTCAGAAATGCCTCATGGAATTTAGAACGTTATCTTGCTATTACAAATCAGGTGTTAAATAGCTCTTGTTACCGTCTATCTTATTAAAGCATAAGTATGTATTCAATTTTAATAAACTGAACACATCATCGGTAGGGCTGGGGATATTTATGCGGGTTTCCTGTATAAGATGTCCTTTGTAACTTTCAAATATTCGGCTTTCAAATATTTTTCTATTGAAGTATTTATTATTCATGATGTTTCAACTTGAATATGATGTCACTCTGTACAACTGAATACCAAATGGGATTTGTTGAACAACATGGCAAGTTAAAACTTTGTATTGAAAAAAAAATACTCCCTAGCAGATCTTTATGGTATGTCTCATAGTGAGTCATAGCATCTGCTGTTTTAAAACAGCAGGCATGCTTAATTTTCCTCAGTATAAATATTCCTTTACTTATTTATTAAATCATATCGGAGGTAAGATGGTTTGCAATATGTACCAGATGGAGTGAGATAACTGAGGGTAGAAGTTGCATTTTTCTATTGTGTAAATGCAGCAGAATTTGACAGTGATTGTAACACAGGGCAAAACCCAATCTTACCAGTTACATTTGGACCGGGTTAGAAAGTCTGCCGGATGACCCAGGCCACTTCAACCCTGGCAGCAGCCTTCAGGTAGGATTGGGAGGAAAGGGGCAGCCAGAATAGGGAAGCAGGGACGGAGATGTATTCAGGGAAGGGAGGGGCAACTGGGAGGAGGAAAGGGGCAGATGGGAAGGATGGGCAAGTGTTGATGGAGAAGGAGGGAAGTGGCCAGCCACAGTCTTTAGCACTAGAGTGGAGCCGAGAGGAGCTGCACCTCCCAGCTGCAATGACAGATAAGCATTTAATGGCAGGTGGCACTAGTACCTTAAGGATCACTGATTAAGCCATATCTTGATGACATTTTCCTGAATGCAAATGGCCCAGCAAAGGCTACATTCAGAGAAGCCCAATTTTGCAAAAGCATGAGGATTATTCACATATGCAAAGGGCTTAATGTCTGTTTTAGGCGTGAGCCCCAGATACCTTATTTTCTGCTCTGTGCTTATACTGTGGTTTTCCTATGGGGCAGAATGACAAGGCAGGCCCCAAGCCTACCTCAACCAGAACAGGGATTGAATCCCCCGCACTGTCAGCATTATTCTGAGCCCCAAACTGGCTGTCTAGCTAAATGAGCTAACTGGACCCCAGGTACATGATTAGGACTAAGATTAGGATAATGATCCTAATCATTGCAGGATCTAATCTATTTTACTGAATTGATTAAGAGGAACCCAAAAGATACAGTGGTCACGAAGTTTGATGATGGTGTGCCTATTTCTCAGGTGCATTTCAGCCTGTCTGCTCCATGTGACATACTGAATGTTGTTTTTTTTAAACACAATTTGTACCTGAAATTCAAAAATGGATAAATCTTGCAACCTACAACTTGTGTTTATCTAATCATATATTGCAATAACACTGGCATATTCCTAGCACAGAGCATTAATCACTATTGCATCAAGTTTTAGAACATTTTTTGTAATCCTCAGCTATTTCTTTAGATCAAAAGCAGGTGTTTCAGTATCTCATATTTTAGAGGTGTTTAATGAAAGCAGTTTGTGACATAATAAAAGCAATCAAAATGTCTGTATGTTAACTATAGGCGAAAGCTAAGGTTATGTGGCGCAATTAAATTGAATTTGAAGTTAAAAAGTGCTTCTCGTGTCCGGTTTGAGGAGGAATTGCTTTTGCTTTAAAAAAAAAACTTACTGATGGGCATGTAGGCAGATGCTTATACTCACTCCACTGGGAACAGGATGCACAGCAGGTATCTCCCTAACATTAGATAAGTCTACAAATCATTCCGACAACTGGAACCATGAGATTTAACCAGGCTAAAAAGGGCAACCCCAGAAAACTTTGCATGCCCTCCAAGGCCATTTCTGCAGACCACTCAAGCTTTCACATTTGTTTTGTCACTGAGGAATGGCAAAAATCTGTTTGTCATAAGGATAAACGTATTTCAGGTGCTTCGAGATAGCAATGTTATTAGCAATGCCATATCCGTCTGAAGTAGATTGTATCCTTATTGTACCCCAAACCTTTTTTTTCCTCTCAGAAGGTGCAATACCTTGAACTTTTTTGAGTAAAAATTATGACAGCTGGAGTTACTTGATCAGCTATAAGTAGCATCGAACGTTTCTATCAGGTTTTCTATGCTGCCAGTATGCTAATGTAAGACAGGTGCTGCTTTGTGCTAACTAAGTCCTCAAGAGGAAAATTGGGTGCAAAGTCAAACCACATGTCGAGTGTAAGGGAAAGTGTGATGTGATGAAGCAGGCACTTTCTGAAATGTCAACCGCACTGGATGCTTGCAGATTATGTTGTACTCTGTGGGCTGAGCTGAGCACTTTGCCAGGTGGACAGAAAGTCACAGGAGGTTAGAGGGTCAGGGCTTAGCTCACTGCTGTGGATGGCATGTTAAATTGAAGTGTTGACGTAGACTTTCTGCAAAGCTGCAGGTGTTTTGCTTCAGAGCGAATTTTTAAAAAAAATCTATATTTCAGTGTTTATGTACATCTGTGAGCATAGTTTCTGCAAACTAAACAAAATGACAGCCTCCTCATTGTTTTTTTGTTGAATGATAGCATTAAGTTCTCTTTTTGGTATTTACCAAAAAACTTCCATTCCAAATTATGGTTGATTTTGATTATGTTTATCATATGATGCACTTCATGCATAAAAATAGAATTTTGCATTCAATCTTATTGTCTTGAATGGTATAAGATAATACGACAATTAGGGAATATACACAAGGAAGTTCGAAAATCACAATCTAAGCCTTATGTAGTAATAATAATTACAGCATTTGGATGATATAGTTACATTGCTCACCATTTAATAGAAAAAAATGCCACAGTTATAAAATGTATGCTTCATTGATCATCACCTATACAACAACAGCATTTAACACAATTGATCATCAAACCTACAATGGTTGGAAGTTCTTATTTAAATTCAGAGATAATAGAGCTGTTTCATTGCTTAATATTAAAATAAGAAATATTCTGGTTTAACCTTTTGCTATTTATTAGTGTTAGTATTAGAATTAAAAATATTTAGCAACATGTATTCTGGGTATGTTATTAGAAATATCCTCTATTGTAAACATAACTGTAAAGTTATGTTGGAAAATGTAACAATTCATCACAGTGGCACAGTGCTTAGTACTGCTGCCTCACAGCGCCAGGGACCCGGGTTCGATTCTGGCCTTGGGTCACTGTGTGGAATTTGTACGTTCTCCCCATGTCTGCGTGGGTTTCCTCTGGGTGCTCCGGTTTCGTCATACGGTCCAAAGGTGTGCAGATTAGGTTGATTGGCCATGGGAAACAGCCCCTTAATGTCAGGAGGACTTGTGGGGATACGGGGATAGGGCCTGGGTGGGATCTCACCCTTTTCTGTGACTCTCACAAGAGAGTGTCATTGGAAGCTCAGTTGTTTGGCTACTCTGGCTAAGCTCCCCATTCATTCACCTTGCTGACGCTGCTACCCTTGGAGGACTGATCAGTTGCTATGTGGCTGGTGGCAGAAGAAGGTTGCTGTGGCTTTGATCTGCAGCATTTTGCAAAATGATTCAGTTGCCATATTGATTGCAGTGTTTACCATACACAAAGCATGCTGTTCTGAGGATGATGGTCACTGCAGTTGGGGCAGGGCATGTCCTGTATCATGTAAACATCTGTTTCTCTGCTAAAATCATGGCTGCTTTTTTTCCTGAATTCTCATTTAACATGCAGATTCTGATGGCTGTTTGTAGCGTTAAATCTGTCTCTTGCAGCAGCTGCTTACGAATCAAGCAGTCTATTCGATTCCTGACTAGCTCATCAGTAAGGGTGCCAAACGCACATTTCTTTACTAAGATTTTCAAGGTCGCCACATAAGATTGCATTGATTCATCTATTCTTTGTTTGTTGAATTAAATGCATTTAGTATTGCAGTTTTTACTGGAAGACAAATGTTTAAAACATTTTTAGAATTATTTTGGTGTCCTCTTTCCTCTCCTCCATTTGTAAAACAAATGACTCGAACAGCCTCAGGGCCCACTAAGTTTAGTAAGGTGTAAGCTCGTACCATTTTTGATTTGTCAGATAGTGCAGCACTGCAGCAAATATGCAATTCCTTCCCAAACTTTTCCCAACTGTCTACAATGTTCTCTTCGAAGACGAACGGGTCGATGCGACAAAGTCCTTGTGCCACACTGCTAACTCCTGACACCATGTGGAAGTGCTGGGCTTCCAAAGATTGACAACAAGAACTTGTAACAAACAATATTTTATTCATTAGCTGAGCGACTATATGCTTGTGTTTGCTCTTGCTCCAGGTAGAACTCCCATGTTTCCGTCACATGACCGTTTTTTTTTTAGCCGCATCGTCACGTGACCACTCGGTCTACAGATCACATTTAATTCCATCTCACACAATATTGTACAACCTCAATGTTGCCTTAGATAGGATAACTTGTAAGCTATAGCATGTTCTGGGCTGTACTAAGACAATGTCACAAAGATTATGTATGTATATATTTATACATGTAACACATTTAGACCCCTTTCTTTAATGAGGCCACCAGATTTACCAAGGATCAGATTGTAAAGTAATAGCTGAGACACGTTGTTAAGTTGACCTGAATTTTAACAAGTCAAATCCAGCTTATGAATAACTGCCATAAATTAAAGCATTCAATTGACATCATTGCAGCTCCTGATATAAAAAATCCATTTTGTAAGATTAAATAATATGAATGGGAAAGTAACTGTCATGATAATCATAATATATTACTTTTCAGTAAAATATCCCTCCTCTAATGTAAAATTACCACATATATATAGGTGATGGCCAAGTGATATAATCACGAGACCATTAATCCAGAAACTCAGTTAATGTTTTGGGGACCCAGGTTCGAATCCCGCCACGGCAGATGGTGGAATTTGAATTCAATAAAACATATCTGGAATTAAGAATCTACTGATGACCATGAAACCATTGTTGATTGTTGGAAAAACTCATCTGATTTCATTTGATTTGATTTGATCTGGTTCACGAATGTCCTTTAGGGAAGGAAATCTGCCATCCCTACCTGGTCTGGCCTCCATGTGACACCAGAGCCACAGCAATGTGATCGATTCTCAACTGTCCTCTGAACAAGGGCAACTAGAGATGGGCAATAAGTACTGGCCAGCCAGCAATGCTCATATCCCACGAATGAATAAAAAAGACTCAAGAACAGCTTCTTACCTGCTGCCATCAGACTTTTGAATGGTTCTACCATATATTAAGCTGATCTTTCTCTACACCCTCTCTGTGATGGCAACACTATATTCTGCACCCTCTCCTTTCCTTCTCCCCTATGTACTCTATGAACTGTATGGTTGGTCTGTATAGCGCACAAGAAGCAATACTTTTCACTGTATCCCAATACATGTGACAATAATAAATCAAATCAAATCAAATAATTTTCAGCCAGAAAACACCATCGTTTTGTGATATATTTACATGACAAACTACAATCTGTAAGAATAGCCAGGACAATGTATTGATTGAACTTATGGCCTAATGTGAAAGAACAATTTCAATGAAAGCTGAACATTTATTAAACAACTGATACTATTTAGAACTCAAAATAAAAAGAGAAAAGAATGACATTTTCATTTGGATTCTTCTGAACTTGATTAAGTTAACAAATCAACAATCTTTCAGATAACAGAAAGAAAATGAATGTGAGAAGGTGCAGAGACATTAATTATTTTCATGTTGATACTAATAATCAAATCTTGCAGTACAGAAAGACTATAAGTCAAAAGGAGTAGTACAGTAATCTAATCTTCTATTATACTGTAATACATCAGCTAGCACTTGGTTTGCTACTATGCCATCTGCAACCCTTATGTTTGTAGCTGAGGTGGACCCTGCAGTTGGGGATTGGTACAAATGGACTTAATGAGCTATCTAAATCTGTTGCAAATTATGTTCATGGTCCATAGTGTACAAGAGGTTGACATTCGAATTTTGGTTGCTCTGAACAATTTTACAAATTAAACTTTAGAAGATGTTGTTTTTGAAGAGTACTGTAATTACTTCAGTTGATGATTCACATGGCCATTAATTCACTATCCACTCCTAGTGACTGTTTCTCATTATCATTTCCATCACGGTCTCCTTTTATAAGTATGGCATAAAGACTATGTAGTCTCTCTGTGTAACTGTGCATGTGGTTAAACTATTGGAATATCATTTACAATTAAAAAATCCCAGTGTAAATGAAAATTCAAAAGACAATGGCCTGTAAATTATTTTGTGTAATTCATTTTTTAAAAATATCTTCATAGCAACAACTGTTTGCAATAGTATAAAGCCATAGTGTGGCAGCAGGGTACTGGGAGCCAATGTAAGTCTGCAACAACAAGATTGATGGCTGAGCACGCCTTGGGAATGGCATGATCTTCAATATTATAATCCCTTGATCCCCAATTTAGCATTATCAACAGATTTGACACCATTCTTGTCAAAGACAACCTCCCCATCCTGCCCCCCGCAGTGGGTTCCCCGTCAGTGTGGCCAGTGAGCAACGCAAATGGCCATTGACTTTGGCAGGACTGGAAGATATTGCCAGTGGCCAATGGCAAGCTGCCCCCGCCACCGGGAAACATGCTGTGGAGAGGCCTGAAAATCCCAGCCTATGATTCCTCAGTGAAAATGACTTATTTTTATGGTAAAACAGCATTGATCCTAACACAGATCCGCAGTGACACTAATTTCTGCCAGTTCAAGAAGATTCCTTTAACTCCTACCTTCAGTTTTCTGTTTTGTAGTCATCTTTCAACCTAAAACCTTTCCACTGTCATTATTCTCATATGTGACATCTTATCAAAGACTTTCTGAAAATCAATGTATACCACATCTAAGGCTTTGCCTTTGTGTATTCTTTATCTTACTACTTCAAAGAATTCAATGATTGGTTAAAAAATATCTGGCTTTTGAAATCCATGCTATTGTTTTATTGTATGTTCTGATTCTCGACACAATGTTATTTTGTTTTTAGCAAAGAGTTTTGTATCTTTCCTACCGCTAATAAGCTAAATGGTCCTTGGTTCCATTGGTTAGACCCCATCTTTTTTTCCCAAATAGTAATTGCATTTTTGGCCTCTCAAGAATCTGGAAATATTCCTTTTTTATTGACTTACTATGTATGAGTAATAATGTCTCTACTGTCCATTCCCTATTCAGTGATCTCCAATAGATATTATTGACTAGCTGAAGACGTGGATATGTTGACATCAGATGGAACTTTCCAGACCTGGTGCCACAGGTCTCACCATGGCAGAGGCAGCGAGCCAGCCAAAACTCCATTGACTTTGGCAGGACCGGAAGGTCCCACTGGATGGATGTGCCAGAAAATCCAGCCCATTGTTATTGTCACACGCAGTAATTTTAGTAGAAAATGCAACTTTTTAATTTTAATTGCCAGGTCCTAGCTGCTATTCAGTTAGCAGGGCCTCCATCTCTAAACTTTCTTATCCATTGCAACCCGTTGTTGACTTTCCCCTTCTAACTTGGGCTGTTCAAGTGGGCAGGTCAAATAAGGCAAAGGATTAAATAATAAATGGGAGCCTACTGAGAGGTTTAGAGGAAGCGAGAGGTCTTGGAGTGATTGTCCACAGATTCCTGAGGGTAGCAGGACAGGTTAATAAGGTCATTGAGAAAGCACATGGAATCCTTTCCTTTATTAGTTGAGCTTTAGAATGTAAGAACAGGGAGGTCATGCTGGAACTACAGAAATCATTAGTTAGACCACAACTTACTGTGTGCAGTTCTGATCATTAGCGCCCCTTGATATTAAATGGCATTACCATCGCTAAATCCCACACTATCTACATCCTGGGGTTACCATTGACCAGAAACTGAACTGGTATAGCCACATAAATACTGTGGCTACAAGAGCACGTTAGAGGCTGGGAATCTTACAGTGAGTAGCCCACCTCCTCGCTCCTCAAAGTCTGTCCTCCATCTACAAGGCACAAGTCAGGAGTGTGATGGAATATTGTCCACTTGCCCAGATTAGTGTGGCTCCTACAACATTCAAGAAGCTTGACACCATCCAGGACAAATTAGCCCGCACAAGTGGCACCCCATCCACAAACATTCACTCCCTCCACCACCAACGAACAGTGGCAGCCATGTGTGCCATCTACAAGATCACTGCAGGAACTCACCAAGGCTCCTTAGACAGCACCTTTCCAAACCCATGGTCACTACCATCTAGAAGGACAATGGCATCAGTTATCTGGGAACACCACCACCTGGAGGTTCCCCTCCAAGTCGCTCATCATCCTGACTTGGAAATATTTTGTCGTTTCTTCACTGTCGCTGCGTCAAAATTCTGGAACTCCCTCCCTAACAGCACTCTGAGTGTACCTACACCTAAGGGACTGCAACGTTCAAGAAAACAGCTCACCACCTTGTCAAAGGCAACTAAGGATGGGTAATGAATGCTGGCCTCATCAGTGACATCCATATCCGGTAAAATTAACTTAAAAAAATACCGAAAGGATATAATTGCATGACAGAGGGGACAGAGCAGATTTATGAGGATATTTCCAGGGCTAAAACATTGCAGTAATGATGAAAGATTGGATTGGCTGGGATTGTTCCCCTTGGAACAGAGGAGACTGAAGGGAGATTTGATCGAAATGGTTTAAAATTGTGACGGGCCTGGAAAGGGTGGATAGGAAGGGCCGATTTACTTTCGCAGAGTGGTCACTGACTTGGGAGCATCAATTTAAAATGATGGTAGAAAGGTTAGAGGGAGTTTTGATGGTCTGGAACTCATTGCCTGAAACCTTCAACTCATATTAAAGCTGTCTGGATTTGCACCTGAAGTGCAGTAACCTGCAGGGCTTTGGGCCTGTGAAGAGGGATTATGCTGAGTGGCTTGCCTTTGGCCCACGCAGACACAATGGACCAAGTGGCCTCTTTCTGTGCTGTGAACTTTCTCTATGACTTACTTTCCAGCCAATTCAAAATATATTTTATCCTAGACATGCATTCTCATGAGTTTTTATTGTGACTGCGAAGGATTCCCTTTATCTCTCTAATTATCACATTCAATAACCCAACAACCTTTCTATTCAACTTCTTTTAGATACAAGTCCTTAGCTAACATTCTGTCATCATTCCCACATTCCTCCTGCTGATGGTAAATGGTGGAACAAGATGAAATACTCAAAAGAGGCCAGAGGAGCGAAGGGAGGGACCATGGTGTGATTTGATGATAATGATCAAACCAACATTACAATTGTATGCATATAGAGTGTGGACAAAACTGGACAGATGCTAAATAAAAGTGAGACCTCTCTCTAAGTACGATTTGAACCTTTTGTCAATTACCATGTCTATCTCTTTGTAAAGTTTTAAGTTTATTTATTAGTGTCACAAATAGGCTTACATTAACACTTACATTAAGTTACTATGAAAATCCCCTAGTTGCCACACTCCTGCACCCGTCCGGGTACACTGAGGGAGAAATTAGAATGGCCAATGCACCCTAACCAGCACGTCTTTCAGATTGTGGGAGGAAACTGGAGCACCCGGAGGAAACCCCCACAGACACGGGAGAAGGTGCAGACTCCGCACAGTGGCCCAAGACAGGAATCGAACCCAGGTCCCCGGCACTGTGAGGCAGCAGTGCTAACCACTGTACCACCGTGCCACCTCAATTGCACAACTTGAATTTTGCCCATGTAATCTCTTATTTGACAAACAGAACTATTAAGTATATAGATTAATTTTCATTAATTTAATTACATTTCAGAGATTTAGGATGCACATTTGTTTACCTCTTCTTTCGAACCTTGCATTTTCTCTCTCATGCTTTTAGATTTGATTTTGCATTTTTCTCTATAATCTTTTACCTGTTGGCACATATAATTTTCCCAGCTCCTGCAGCCAGGAAATATTCAGACCCTTGGTGCAAACATTGGGGAAAATGGGGCAGGGTCTGAGATTTCCAGATCTCCATGGAGTTTTCTTGCTTTGCACAGCCGGGAAAACCCTATGAAAAAGTGAAACGAAAACAGCTAAAGCAATTTCGATTTTGTTTAGGTCCCAGTTTTGTTGTCTGACGGAGTTTACTAAGTTTGCAATTTTCTCTTCTGTTCGTACAATTCCAATATTTTTATCCATGCCTTCCAAAGTAACAGTGAGAAGTCTCACAATACCAGGTTAAAATCCAAAAGGCTTATTTGGAATCATGAGCTTTCAGAGTGCTGCTCCTTCATTAGCTGAGTCACCTGATGAAGGAGCAGTGCTCAAGATTCCAAATAAACCTGTTGGACTTTAACCTGGTGTTGTGAGATTTCTTACTGTGCCCACTCAAGTTAAACACCGGCATCTCCACATCATTCCAAAGTAATGTGTTCTATTCCAAAAGAAAAGAAAGGTTTGCATTGATATAGCACTTTTCATGACCACCGTACATCTTGAAGCACTTTACTCCTAATGAAGTACACATGAAGTGTAGTCACTGTTGTAATGCAGGAAATGTGGCAGCTAACACAGCAAACTTCCATAAACAGCAATGTGATTCTGATCTAATGATCTGTTTCTTCTGTGATAGTGATTGAGAGATAAATATTGGCCAGAAAAATGTCCTTCTTCCTGCCCTTCTTCAAAATAGTACCATGAGATCTCTTACATCCACCTGAGCAGGCATCCACCTGGGGTGTCAGTTTAACAAATTATTTGAAAGGGGGCACCTTCAGCAATGTAGCACTCTCTCCGTATTGCACTGGAGTATCAGCCTAGATTTCTGTACTCAAACTCAGGAGTGGGATTTGAACCTGGAACCTTGTGATTTCAGATTTTCGGCTTACAAATGTTCCATTTTTTTAATTTTCGTAAGTTATAGTGTTATTTTCACTACATTTTATACAAAATTTCCACCATTTTCTCTTCAAAGATTAATATCTCCAGTTTGTAACAGTGGTGGCAATCTTCCATCTCGTAAGAAGATGGTTTGCACTGTGATGGTTAACTCTGCTAAGCATGGCTTGGTGTGGAGCCCCACTCTGCATGGCAGTCTCTGCTGCATTTGCTGCAGAAGAAGACAGTGGCTAAGAAGGCACATGATTCACCAGTCTCTGTTTTTTCTAGGGCCCTCGTCTCGATCAGCTGAGCTTTCCAATTCTGCTGGCCTCTTCCAATGCCCCTCCAAACAGTCAGCCTCCAGAAGTCACGGCTGTCAGCGACTATCTCCCTGCTGTCTGTGTCAATGACCACCATCTTCATATCTTGTCTATAGGTGTCCTAGTAGTGAAGGTATGGATGTCCAGGAGGTGGGAATCAGTGGCCAATTCACCGTGCAGAAAGTCTTTGGATATATGGCCATCATCCATCTGACAAACGTGGCCAAGTCTGTGCAGAAATCTTTGGCTTAATTCTCAGTATATGCTGATGAAATTAAAACCCTTCAGGCCAAGAGATGCCGAGGATAGGTCTGAGAGAGTGAGGGTGTAAAATGCTCAGCCTTTTTTCCTGCTGACCAGATGTTATCCAGGTCTCACCACTATAGAGGAGTGCACTGAGGAGGCAGGCTTGGTAGACTCGCAGTTTGGTGGTCTCCTGTAGGTAGTTGTTGCTCCACACATTTTTACTCAGCTTGGACATTGCAGCTTCCGTGTGTAGATTTCATTAAGTGACAGATTGCTGGTAATTATGGTTCCCAGATATGTGAGATTATCAATAACCACCAGCGACATATTGTAAATGCTGACAGTTGATAGTATGGCAACATCCTGGACCAAGGTATTTGTCCTCCTTATGCTGATGGTCAAGTGAAAGCCTTTTCAGTCATGAGTGAGTCTGTCCATTTGCTGTTGTAGGTGTTCCTCAGTTACATTGTTCCTCCCAATGTTAGTGCGACATTGTCAGAGTAGAGCAACTCTTTGATGATGACTTCTTGCACCTTAGTCTTGGATTTCAGCTGAGCAAGGCTGAACAGCTTTCTGTCAGTTCTGGTCTATAAGTAGATGCCTTTGCAGATGACCTGAAGGCATATAACAACAGCAAAGAGAGGAATATACCAAAGAGGAATGTGCCAGATCACAAGCCCATTTGCAGATCATAAAGGGTTCCAATATTGCACATTCGTAGTTGACTTTACCCATCATGTTGTCGTGGAGAGAGAAACTTACACTGAACAGCTTTGGCATGTAGCCAATTTTCTCCAACAACTTAAATTGACCACCTCTGGTCACATGGCCGAATACCTTGGTGAGATTAATAAAGGCAGTAGTCTGCTTTAATGATTGAATTTCTCTTGCAGCTGTTGGACTGAGAAGTTCATGTCAATTGTAGATCTTTGAGGTCTAAAACCGTGGTAGGGTTTGGGACAGATGCGTTCAGCCAACTTCTACAGCCTAATGAGGGCAACACAGGCAAATGTATTTCCACAATGTTGAATAAGGGGATACCTCAATATTTGTTCTAATCACTGTGGTCATCTTTATTGTTTTCCAGGGTCACAGTCATGCAAATCCTGGGGCACTGCCCCTCCCTCTAGCAGAGACAGAGGAGTTTGTACAGATTCTGCGGGAGTGCTGGTTACCCACGCTTGATGTGTTCAGGTGGTATAGCATCAACACCCGTGGTGAGTCAACAGCTTTGCTAAGCTCCTCCATCTTGGGTTAGATATCCAGCTTTGCCATGACAGACAGGCTGCCTATGCTCTCCCTAGATTACAACTCAAGGTAGTGTTCCACCCATCTCTCCAACTGTTTATTACAGTGTGTGATGACCCTTTGTTTTCAATGGAGCCATTTTCTTTGCCTATGGACTCATTGCCTTTTTATTTATTCATTCATGGGACACGGGCATCTCTGGTTGGCCAGTATTTATTGCCTGTTCCTCGTTGCCCTTGAACAGATAGGCTTGCTAGGCCATTTCAAAGGACAGTTAAGAGCCAACCACATTGCTGTGGCTCTGAAGTCACATGTAGGCCAGATCAGGGAATGATTGCAGATTTCTATCCCTAAAGGACATTAGTGAATTGTTTTTCTGACAACTGACAATGGTTTCATGGTTCTCAGTAGATTCTTAATTCCAGATATTTTTATTGAATACAAATTCCACCATCTGCCATGGCGGGATTCGAACCCTGGATTTGATCCATTTGTACATGTCTCTGACATTCCCTGTGTCGAAGGACATCTGGATATTGTGGCAAAATTGTAACCAGTAGTCGTTGGTGCACCACCGAGCAGCCTGTTGGGCTTTGAGTGACTCTTATCATACTTGGGGTATTCTTGCTCAGATCTCTCTTGTAATTAATGAGAGCAGACCACATGGCTTCAATGACAGATTCCATCACACTGATGTTAGCCTCAAACTAGTTAGCAATTTTTTTTTGCTTTTGCTTCCGATATGTTGATACTGTGGTATTGTAGATGGTGTATTGAAGTATGTTCCATTTCACTTCTGCACTCTGTGTGGGAATTCCAGAGAGCATCTGTCCAATCAAGTTGTGGAACTCTTGTTTTTTATCTGAATAGGCGGCATGGCTGACGTTGATACGAAGATGGCATTTCACTTTGAACAAATAGAATTTCAAGGGTAGCATCCTCACCCTAATGCACAACAGGGAGTGATCCTTATCACAGTCAGCAGTGTGGTAGCTATGTGTTCGGAATGCTATTCAGAGAGTCACATCTGGTGATTATCAGGTCCAGCTGGTACCATTGCCCTGATCTTGGATGTCTTCCTGACACTTTGTGGCATGGTTTGTTCTGAAAGAAAGTGTTAATTATATAAAGCTTGTGGAAGCAGCAGAGCTCAAGTATTCTCTGTCCATTTTCATTTATCTTCCGCAGGCGATGATGTATGAGGGAGGAGGCTATGTCTCATGGCTCACGCCCACACTTGCATTATAGTCTCTCAGTAAGTAAAGATGTTCCGACTTATGGCATCTACTGATAGTAGTGTCAAGCTTCTCATGGAACTGGTCCTTCACCTCTAGTGGAGCGCAGTGTTGGAATATAGCTGCATGCGGTTAACTAGCCCTGCTCAAGTTGAGAGACAGTTGGAGAAAACACATTCTGAATGATTTGTGGAGACTTCTGCCATCCTTACAGCAAAATCTACACCTTGCTGACACATTTCCTCTGAACTCTTCCCCTGCCGGGTAAACACATAAGGGGGAATTCTCTGGCCTCCCAGCTGCGTGTTTCTCAGCGGCGGGAGGCGGTGTGCTGGTCACCAACTTTTAAGACCAGCCTCCCATCCATTGACTCTGTCTACACTTTCCGCTGCCTCGGCAAAGCACCCAGCATAATTAAGGACTCCACGCACCCCAGACATTCTCTCTTCCACCTTCTTCCTTCGGGAAAAAGATACAAAAGTCTGAAGTCACGTAACAACCGATTCAAGAACAGCTTCTTCCCTGCTGCTGTCAGACTTTTGAATGGACCTACCTTGCAATAAGTTGATCTTTCTATGACTGCAACACTACATTCTGCACTCTCTCATTTCCTTCTCCATGAATGGTAAGTTTTGTCTGTAGAGTGCGCAAGAAACAATACTTTTCACTGTATGTTAATATATGTGACAATAATAAATCAACTCAAATTGAACTCACTGGCTGCGGGATTGTCTGGGCCACTGCTGCCAATGGGATTTCCCTTTGATGTCACCCCACATCACAGGGAAACCCATGAAACCCATGGCCGGCATGAATGGCCGGAAAATTCCCCCGTCATGTTTTTCTTTCAGTTGTCCACTCTCGGTAAGCCTGGCCCCTTGTTGGGATACTATGTTGATGTTCAGCCTATCAAGTTCCATGTTGATCACAGCTGCATTATTGACCAGCTGCAAGCCATCTGTCAATCCCATGCACATGGTCCTAATGTTCCAGCTTGTCAATCAAGGAGCTGGCATCTACCAACAGGTTGATGTGTTGTCTAGTGCATGGCTGAAGAGAGTTAACATGCTTTCCACATTTCTGTGCTAGATTGCTTCTAATTTTCAGCTCAATTGGCTAAACAACAATGTGAAAAAGAGAGCCAAATGTGTAAATCTGTCCCTGTCAGTACGAGCCTTTCCATTGGTAAGTGCTCAGCTGTTCCTCCTCGTGGCAATATGTGGAAACTGAATCCCTCACAGCCCCAAGCTAAAGTTTCAGAGGAACTTGAAGGAGGTTAGGCCCCAGCCATTCAATATGTAGACCCACCAGTATGTGGACATCCCTGATACCCATGTACCAAATTCCCAACTAAGTGTGAATAGTTCTACTGCTCTGGGGACACCTCAGGAGAGTTGAAGATGGCACAATGGCACAGTGGTTAGCATTGCTGTCTCAGAGTGCCAGGGACCCAGGTTCGATTCCCGGCTTGGTTCACTGTCTTGAGGAGGCTGCATGTTCTCCTCGTGTCTGTGTGGGTTTCCTCCGGGTGCTCCAGTTTTCTCCCACAGTCCGAAAGAAGTGCTGCTTAAGTTCATTGGCTATGCTAAATTCTGCCTCAATGTACCTGAACAGGCGCCGGAGTGTGGCAATTAGGGGGTTTCCACAGTAACTTCATTGCAGTGTTAATGTAAGCCTACTTATGACACTAATAAATAAACTTTAAACTAAGGTAATAGACCCTGACAAAAAATCTGGAAGAGTCTAAAGGTGGACTGATGTCTGAATATGTCATCTTTCTGGTAACTCCTACTACCAAGCCAGCATAGTAATTTGCATTCTCAACCAGGGAGGTTAGAGGGAAACCGTGACATTTGGGCAACTTGAGTCTTCACAAAATTTGCCCAGGCTTGCATCCTCCAGGCTCTCCAGTTTCACTGCAGGGCATTAATACAATATAAGGGACAACAGTGATAAGCTGTAGCTAGTCATTCAGCAAGGATGTGGGATTGTCGCAAGATGTAAGAAGGTACAATCAATAGTGGGAGGTATTTCTGTCTCTTGTTATCGCGTGTGTGATTTTTGCACTATAAGAAATTTACGTTCAGTGACGGGGGCAGCGACTTGCAAGGTGAACTATGGGTGAAATTGATCACCCAAAGATATGAGAAGCTATGAGAACAACTTTTGTAAGTAAGAACTTAACTTGAAGGGAGTAGAATATTGATACTTGTAAATTACCAGTCGTGCAATAAACTATTAAAAGAAAACCCAAGGTGTACTGAGTCATGAACCGTGACCATTTTCTCCACTTGGATGGGTTCACATCAGATTTAGAAGTAAGAACAACAGAGTGGGTTCAAGTACCCACGAAGCACAACTCGATTGGCATAAAGAATGGGTGCTACATCTGTCTGCAACAATGGGAGGGCCATTGTACCTCACTGGTCAGCTATCCCACCAGAAGTTGGGCAGTTCCTGTTGCTGACCCATCACAATCCATTTGCTTCAATTAGCCAATTTGCACATAGCAAGGTTTCACAAACAATGTGATAATGACCAGATAATCAGCTTTTCGTAAGTTGGGTTGAGGAATAAATATTGGCCAGGGCTCTTCTGCCATGAGCAATTTAATGTCCACCTGAGAAGAGAGACTGGGCTTTGGTTAATTGTTTGATCTGAAAAGGTGATAGGCATGATTAGGAATCCATGAGTGAAAAATACGTCTTGCTGAAGGAAAATAAAAGCGATCAAAAGTCTGCTGTCATTATTGAAAATTCTTCTGAGTTAGCCAGGGACATAAACCTACCAGCATGCCTCATGTCTGGCATTCATTGATGGTTGCAGGGGAATGTTAGACATTCCACTATGACTCTCACCAATTTCTACAGATGCACCATAGAAAGCATTCTTTTTGGTTGTATCACAGCTTGGTATGGCTCCTGCTCTGCCCAAAACCACAAGAAACTATAAAGGGTTGTGAATGAAGCACAGTCCATCACACAAACCAGCCTCCCATCTATTGACTCTGTCTATACTTCCCGCTGCTTGAGAAAAGCAGCCAGCATAATCATGGACCCCACACACTCCGGATATACTCTGTTCCACCTTCTTCCGTCGGGAAAAAGATACAAAAGTCTGAGGTCACGTACCAACCAACTCAAGAACTGCTTTTTCCCTGCTGCCACCAGACTTTTGAATGGACCTACCATGCACTAAGCTGATCTTTCTCTACATCCTAGCTATGACTGTAACACTGCATTCTGCACTCTCTCCTTTCCTTCTCTATGTACGGTATGCTTTGTCTGTATAGCGCGCAAGAAACAATCCATTTCACTGTATACTAATACATGTGGCAATAATAAATCAAACCAAAACCTTTATTGTGTAGGAAATAATGGTGTTGGTGTTTGCAATGTTTTTATTGAATGTTCACGAGTGTGTCCATTTTGATGTCTGCGGGTCTATCAGGTATAGAGAAACATGGGGGTTCTGCAAATATTGTGTTATATGCAATGTCAAGGAGATCGTTTGAGATTATTCCACAGGGAGAATTGTACTATCTTACGTGAAGTCAAGGATCTGTAATGATGGAGAAGGTTCTGAGAGCTCAGTTATGATAGGCTCTTTGATGTACAACTAGTACATCAGTTATCCTGGGTAACAGTCTTCCATTGTGAGTGCATGTGACAAGAGGTCCCTTGCTAGAAGGCAGAGGATGTATGTTCAGTTCCACAGTGGGGAGGCTGGCAGGGGTTGGTAGATGTCTTGAGCAGGCAAACCTGCCCTGGTTGTGGGACAATGGTCATGTAGGCTCTCAATTTTGGGCATAACCTGTGTATATGAGACTGTTCTGAGTATCCCTGGTAAGTTTACCCATGGCTCTGACATCTATTGGAGGCTCATACACATTCTTGCTCTCTCTGAGGCTTATCCCAATCATCAAGTCTTGCTGCTTCTCGATGTCCTGATACAAGTGTTCATCATGTTACACGGCCACATTGTGCAGTGCACAACATACCATGACAATCCGTGAGACCGACCCCCCTCCCCCCTCAAAACAGCTCTCCATTGGTCGCCAGCGGGATCTTCCAGTTCCGCTGAAATCAATGACCATTTGTGTTGCTTATAAGCCTTGCCACTGGCGAACCAGCATGGGGGGATCGCTCTCAGCAGTACCGGAAGATATCACTGGCAGAAAGGGCTGGAAAGTCCCAGGCCCAGTGTTGTGCATCCTGCAGAGTCCCTCCAGACCTATCATGGCAGTAGAAGCATATTTTCAACATATCTGTTTGATGATGGCTCTGTTGGAGGAGTGGATTGAATTGTACCATCTTGTGCAACCACCTCCCCGCCCCCCCCCCCCGCAAACCCTACCAATTCCCCCCCCTTCCACCCTTCTCCCTCCACACCAGAGTCTTGATTAAACGCCATCCATAAATTCTACACATCGTCTTTAGCAATACTGTGAAATCATTCAGAGAAGTTACAGAATTTATTTTAAGGCACCAAAACAAAATGGCAAAATGACTCTCATTAAGGGCCATCGCCAGTTATTTGGCTCATCATCGAAAAGTACATAAATAAAATTCCTCAAGTAATTTGCAAACTGGGTGTTGTGTAATGTGTTTCCCTGTAATAATTAAGCAAGTTGTCAAGCTGTTTTTTGAATTAGAAGTTCATCTTTCTAAGTCTCATTGTGACTACAATCATTCAGTTTACTTTAGGAACAAAGCATTTCTCTCTTCACGGATGCTTCTTACATTATTAAGTTTAAACCAACAGCAGGCCATCATAATATGTGGGGACATATGTGCCAACCATGAGAAACCTGGTGTTACTGAGGAATGTGTGAAAACAAAGGAGGTGCAAAAAGGACCATGTGGGAAACAGACCCAAGAGTTTATGGCCAGGTGATAGCAGGCAATCTCTCATATGGAGGTATGCTCCACAGGGTCAACATGGGTAAGAAGGAACATTAGCCAAAGTTCACAGGTGCTTTCCCTTCATCTTCCCTACCACAACCACAGAAAGCACAGGAGGGAGTTCTGAGTTTCATGCATGTAATGTGGATTTGGTTATGTGCATGGAGACAGAAACACTTAATTTACTGTGAGTGATGTTATTGCACAGCCACTTTATATGCTTGTAATAAATTATTTTATCCGCTATTTAGCAGTGATGAATTCATTTAAAATATGTGGATTAAATCTTTGTTAAAATAATAGACAGAAATTTGCTACAAGCAAATTGAGTGTATTTATTGTAACACTGTTAATAAAACTTTCCAAGCTAGAAGGGCAATACAAAAGGATTTGCAATACAAGTTTGAGATTTGCTTTGTATCACCATAGTCAAAGATCTAACGATCATTTTCAGAGGCATTTCTGTTAATCAATGCAGTGACATAACACAGGCAAGATTTATTATAGTGTAAAGTTTTAATGGCCAATAATATATACAAACATTTCCTCCTATAAATGTTTGTATTAGAAATTTTCTAGCATGCCCTTTATTACCAAAATGTCATGTTAGAACAGAGTTTTGCTTTGATTTTAGACCTAGCCTGAGGAGTATACATTTAGCACAAAGCTAAAGTGATGACAGATATTCACATGACTGGATCTGCCTGCTCCTAAACAGCTAATTGAATTAATCACAATATTTTAAAAAAAATTCCTGGCCAAATAAACATAGAGTGGACGATTTGAATGGGTACACAATCAATTAAATTATCAATTATTTGGCCACAACCCAAATTTCCCAGCATGTTGAAGGAGAAAATTATCAATACCTTGAAAGTAACCTGAACAAAAATTTACAGCAACAATTTTGAATTATTTATCAATGATAAATCCAAGTTGTTTATTTATATTATGTACATTTTTATGAATGTAAAATCTGACAAGAATATTTGCAAATTCTGATTTATTTAATTATAGTACGATTGCTCTCATACACCAAGTTTACTGATTGGAACCACAGTAGAGTCAATTCAGGATCTCTTGGATCATTTCACATTTTAATATTCTACCTTTGCTGCAAAAATAAGAACTATTATTTCCAACGTCTAGTTTTTTTTTAGATGGAGTAATCATTTGCAAAACCTAGTTCTTTTTAGACGAATGTAGACATTACAAATACCATGGGCTGATACAATTTTGATATAAGTCAACATTGCCTTCCAGGGTTATTTTCATTCCAGACAAATCTGGATGCAGTACACTTAAAACTGTCAGCAGCTTGACTATGGAAGTAACCATCAAAAACATTATGCAACTCATATTGTTGTTTCAGATCCATGCATGTGTCATACTACACAAATGCAAAGTAGACATAGCAATTAGAATAAAAAGTAGACATAACAATGATGGTAATGATAAACCAGTTCGGCATAAAAAAGTTGAGATTGTCGCTTATGTGTTAATTGTTTCAATTATGATCAGGACTCACAAACCAGCAGTGAGCTCTTTAATGTAAATCTGCTTTCAATCATAGTTTATTGTAGATGGCAAAGAAACGGCACCTGCAGTTTGTTAGATTTGCTCTTAGCCATTTAATTTCCATAAGCATTTGCAATGGCAAGTTGTTGGAAATCGGAGATGAAAATAGCGCAGCACCCATTTTGTAGGGTATGTCGAATTTGTGTGAATGAGTGGCTGTGTTTCTCCTCAAAACTGAAAAATTGCTAATGGACAGCACCAAAATTGAACCAAAATTGAAGTATCATCAAGTCTGAATGATGAATCATTTGCAGATGAAATAAAGAAAAGGAAAAAAAGATTGGATTAAGAGAAAGAATATAAAGAGACACAATAATTATTCTTAAACCTTTGACAGTGTAAAAATCTGAAAATAATGAGGTCCCCCCACACTTATAAAAGTTAATTTTCAGTGGCAGAGAGGTTGCTTTGCAGTAATTAAGACTTGCCAGACTACCAAAAAATGGTACTTAGACTGAACTGGACAAGCTTGAACTTTTGTTGGCAAATTTAAGTATTATCTACTCTACAAGTGCAGAAATTTCAAACATTTGGATGGTCAATAAAATGGTGAGCTGCCATTATGATGTAGCTAATAACAGGGTCACATCTTAGACAGGAACTCTGTGGTGAATGATTCATGTGGCAGGCAGGACGGGGAAATTCCGCAGTTTATGTTTGTGTTTAACTCATCTAACTTTGCTGTCCGGTATGTGTATTCATCATGGTAAATGCCATGAACTTCATTGTTATTTTTACTGTAAATTTTGACTCATGGAATTGAATTACTTTTCCATTATTATTCCATTTGAAATTATTAGGCAGTTTGACAATATAACATAAAAACAGAAGGCACTAATGTGTGAATGGGCATTCCTCTGAAATAAGATACTTAAGTGCAGATTTAAAGAAATGTATATATTATCAGCAGGTCACAGTTAATGGGTGTTCAGTACTGGGTGGTACAGTTCGTTACAGTACATCAACTATTAAACCCACATCAATTTTCAATTGTCTTTAATTTTTGTTTTCATTAGAATCACATAAAAACATATGAAACTCTGTCATTCCTTTGGGGGCTGTACCCTGGAGGAACACTGGATGATGCATTGGGTAGATCCCTTGGATGTTCTCAGGCAAGGACTGCACAGGAATTGTCTGGGAAGTTTCAACTTCTTTTGGGCAATTACTCTGTGCCTCAAACTTTGGATGGTTCTGATTCCCTGAATAGAATAGTTAAACTATTAATTAAAACCAATCCTAAATCCTGGGTAACTCTACTACTAAATCCCTCTGACTACCCCTGCCCACCCCCCCTCCCCCCCACATTCCCTTGCCTCCGACTACTCCTCCATCCCCCAACTACCCCTCCACGCCCTGACAAGCCATTGGACCCTAACTACTATCCTTCCCCCCACCCCCCAACCCCCCGTTATGTTATGGCTGTTATGGCATCGTCAAGAGATTACAGACTTCGTTAAGAACCAAAGGTAATTTTTTGATAAGAGAAACTTAGGTACAGGAGATGTATGTATCATGGATACTGTCCTGGGGCAGAGCCCAGTTCTACATGTTTGCAACATGGTTCCAGAAGTAAAATACCTGAGAGAGGATACTACCTCTCTGGTGTGATCACTCACTCTCAGTTCCCAATGGCAGGAGACTCACTTCTGCTGTACTGTCTTAAACTGACAGACACCACATACATAACACTCACCCCCTCTCACTCCCCTCACCATCTGACTGACCTGCCCCCCACCCTCAACTACACCACCCTCTGATTACCCTGGCAACAAACTACTCCCCCAACCCCCGACGAACCCTCCAACCCCATCTACCCCACAAACTACCCCCCCCCACTACCTACCCACTCCTGACCACCTTACCATTCTCATCCTGCCCCCAAACACGCAATTACCCTCCCAACCATTCCCAGCCTTAAGCACTCCCCACCAGCTCCAGACTAAGGAAAGTAAACAGGATTTGAATGGGAATCCAATGGTGATTATCGCAAGATTCAACGAACAGAATCAGCCTTAATCTTCCTATCTTGAAGATGTTGCAAATTATTCCCACTACAAAAATAAGCTGTTCACTTCTATTTTTATGAAAAACATCAAAATTTCAAGTGCAAGTTTCGCATTCATAAGTAAGACTTTTGAATGGGCCTACCTCGCACTAAGTTGATCTTTCTCTACACCCTAGGTAGGCCTCAACACTACGTTCTGCACTCTCTCCTTTCCTTCTCTATGAACAGTATGCTAGAAACAAAACTTTTCACTATATACTAATACACGTGACAATAATAAATCAAATCAAAGTAATACGTTTAAATTTGTGTCAATACAGCTTAAGAAAATAAGATATTATGTTTGCTGTCTGCTTGATGTTAGCTGCACAGATCGAAACCCAAATGCCTTCTCTTATTCAATAGTTACTGCAGACTGCCAAACAGTGGAGTTCAGCCAAAGTTCAGAAAGCTGCTGCAAAGCATCTTTATTTCTCATATACCATCGTCGATATTTATTTTCTCTTTCATTACTTCTGTAAGCCATTGTTCCTTTTACATTTTTGATGAATATTGTGGGCTGGTTGCGGGCAGTTGCTGAAAAAATACAGCGGCATACAAATTTAATAGTGGTGCACCCATCTTTTATGTATCAAATATGTACCTAAGTATCCAGTAGGACAGGTAGGGCGCATATGCTCATTAAATGCTGGAAGTGCTCTGGTCACCGTTTTGGTAAAGCAGGAAAATAGTTGGCGAGGACGCATTATTCTTGAGATGTCTAAGGCCTGTTTAGGACCACAATGTAACACCCAGCTGTCTTGAATGCAGCCAATGCCAAGCCCAATGCAATCAGGAAAGCATTGTCTATATGTAAAAACATTTAATTGAGGAGGCGTGCTCGATGAACTAAAGAAAATGGTTGCATTGTCTTTGATCAGCCCTCTCCCACTTGCCTCATCCCATGCACCACCCAATCCACTTCTACTCCTCTCTTCCTCATCTCCCCATCCGTCCCCTCCCAATTGCGATCCACCTTGCCCATCCAACCCTTCACCCTAACACTTTCTCAGTCATCATCTTCCTTTCAGATCACTTCCGCCCTCTTAAAGAGGCACTCTTACGAATGGAGCAGCCTGCAATTGAAATCCTCCTTGTTGGTGAGCTGTCTGCAATGCCTAGCAGGCGTCTACAGCTTGGCGGGCTCATGTAAATGAGGCCCGAGGCACAATATTGAGTGTGTCTCTGCATACTGGTTCTGGCACAAGGTTTGTCTCAATTTCAAGTCAGTATATTGATTATTTCTCTAAAAAAAAATTCTGTTCCCCAAAAGACCCTGTAAGCATGAAATAAATGGTTTAGCATGTTGTGCTTTCCAACATGAGGCTCTTGTGGTTTTTTTCTTCAATTATTTCCACAATTGCTCTGAATATATGTTTTAAATGCATTCTCTGTTTATCCCTTTTAGTAATCTGGTCTCAATTATCAGGATGGTTCTGTAATATTCAACGTCTGTACAGATGAATCCACTTCATACCTTAGATGGCTCATTTTTGGCATCTGTAGTGAACGCTGACTTATGTCTGAGTTCATCATTTTTTTAAAATCTAAAAACTCAGATTCAGTCAATATTAAAATCCTGAGTGAGTCCTGAAAGTGCTCCAAAGACAGTTATAGCTAGATACAGTCAATTGGTTAAAATCACTGTTGGTCTCACTTTTGAGATTATCTCTGTCAATCATCATCCCAGATAAATTAATCTACTTTTCATTACATTGGAAAGATAAGCATTTTTAATATTTACCTATTAGGCAAGAATAAAAGAAGGCATCATTATTACCAAAACACAAATCAAATAGCTGGTCTAATGTATGCACAGATATTAATGTATTGCAAAGTTTCACTTGGGTTTATTATTGTGGATTTCGTAACAGAAATTAAGCCATCATAAACATTTCAAAGTCGTGGGAAGGCGATCTTACCGAAAAAAATGTAAGTGCCAAACGAGCGTGGAAATGAAAGAGTCTTAGATCCGTTTTTCCGGCAGGGCCGCAAATTAAATCTTATGGCACTTAGTACAAAAAATGATGTATGATCTGATTCACACCAGTAGGAGGTGGGGTGGGGTCTAAGCTCGCCGGAAAGACAGCTGCTGTTACTTGAGTTCACATTTGTGCATGTGCAGATCTCTCTTCTGTTGCACAGAACGGAGAGATCTGTCAAGCGCCCCTAACCAACCCCCCCCCCCCCCCGCCCCCCCCGCCCCCCCCTGGATATCACCCCCCTCCCTCCAATCGCTGGCCTCCATGGCTGATCACCCACCCACTCCCCTGGATATCTCCCCAATACCCCTCCCAAACCCAGCTAATTACACCCCCACACCCCCCCCCCCCCCCCACCTTCCCAGCCTAGCTGATTGCTGGTTGCAGAGGGCGTAGCTATTCCCCCCGCAACTGATCCCTGTTTGAAGAGTGTGCAGCTCCCCCACCTGCCTACCCTTAGGCCCCACCCCCATCATGGCCCTGCCCCCTCCACTTAGACCCGTCCCCATTATGACCACATCCCTTGGCACTGCCCAGTGCCCAATGGGAGTGCCAGGGTTCCCAGTGGGCACTACTGGACTGGCACTGCCAGGGTGCCAGGCTGGCAGTGTTAGGCTAGTACAGCCCAAGGGGCACTGTCCCCCTCTTCCCCGACCACCCTTGGGAACCTCAATGGCCTCAGGTCCTACCGGTGAGGCTACCACATCAAGTCCCCGCTGATGGGGATCATCACCAGTGAAGACCTTCAGCGGCAAGTCCGTTAAGGTCAGTAAGTCCAGATGATAGCGTTCCGGGCTCACTAGTTCTTTTTAAATAAAAATTTCAATATTAAAATCAGCCTCATGTCCTTCGCGGGTGTGAAGCTGATCACGTTGGAAATCCAGGGCCGGTAATATTGCCCCCTTACAATATGTGCAATCAAAGTTATAACATTAAAGCCATTCAAATTTGTTTTTGGCTCCCACATAAAATAAGCCTGTTTTCAGATTTAACTTCAATGATGATCAGCCGGAGTTTTCCAGCCATTCCCACCAGCTGGTCCCAGTGTTGGTGCCACCCCTGCCACGTGTTCCTTGGCGGCATGGGGTGACTTCAATGGGAATCCCCATTGACAGTGGTGGGACCAGAGGATCCCGATACCAGTGAATGGCACGACGTCTCCCATCACCGAGAAACATGCCAAGGGAAGGGCAGAGAATCTCGTCCGTCGTTATGAAACATTATGGGTTTTTCTGGCCGCGCGTGCCCCAAAACCGGAACGTCCCGCCTGAGGTCAACAGACCTTTGCACGGTCCACACCCCCTCCCCCTCCCCAACCTGCTACCACTCCTGTGGCGGGCGGGACGGCAGAACTCCCCCCTATGTTTTTTCTCAGAATGTTGCACTGTTTAAATATAACTACAGTAATATATTTTGGAAACATAGTTTTTGGAGGAGTAATATTTTAAAAAAATGAATGTGTTGCTACAGTTGTAAATCATGTTGTGTTACACTCTTCTGGATCAGGGTATTTTGTTGGAAATGACCATTTGTAAATTTTTAATGCCAAGCAATTTGGCAATTGGTTCAATTCATTTTTTCTACTGCACCAAAATTAGTCATGAAAATATATTTTCCACAGGCTTACAGGAACATTCTTTCTTGATTTAGACAAGGCACTTAATATAGCAGATCACAGACCACTGGATTAACCTTGGTGAAAGTGAAATTCTTATTTTCCTTCCGTGAAAATCACTTTTAGAATGACGTCAGTCACTATTCTCTGAGGAGTGAGGAGGAGTGGAGAGAAGAACAAAAGGAAAAGAGTTCTTCCGAAACAATTTTTCTGCCCCCCTCACCCATTCCAACCTCTCTTCTTCTGAAACATTGGCCTTCTCAATTTTTCTGCACCCCCTCATCCATTCCAACCTCTCTCCTTCCAAAATACCAAGGTCCCCCCCACCCCCGCACCCCCCCAGAGTTAAAGAGGACAGGGAGACGGACTGAAGCAAAGACAGAGGGGAGGACTTTAAGAAGTGGAGTGATAGGAGAGGGGGTAAAAGAGATGGATAGGGAGAGGAGGAGCAGGAGATTGCACTGAAAGGAACAAGAGGGAGGGAAGGAGATTGCGAAGGTAACTGCACACAAGAGTGAGGAGATTATGCTTCAGTTATACAGAGCATTGGCGGGACCACATCTGGAGTACTGTGTAGAGTAATGGTCTCCTTATTTCAGAAAAGGTGTAAAAGCATTAGAAGCAGCTCAGAGGAGGTTTACTAGATTAGATTCCTACCTGGAATGGGCAGGCCGTCCTATAAGGATAGTTTCGACAGGCTAGGCTTGTATCCACTGGAGTTTACAAAAGAAAGAGGCAACTTGATTGAAATATTTAAGATCCTGAGGGGTCTTGACAGAGTGGATGTGAAGAGGATGATTCCTCTTGTTGGAGAATTTAGAACTTTGGGCCACTGTCTTAAAAGAAGGGGTCACCCATTTCAGAGAGAGATGAGGAAAACCTTGTTCTCTCAGAGGGACTTTGGAATTCTCTTCCTTAAAAGGTGGCTGAGGCAGAGTCCTTGAATATCTTTAAGGCAGAGGTAGATTGATTCTTGATAAGCAAGGGGGTGAAAGGTTATTGGGATGGACAGGAATGTGAAGCTGAGGTTAAAATCAGATCAGCCATCATCTTATTGAATGGCAGAGCAGACAGCAAATTGTATCTATATGTATGCAGGCGGGATTGAGGGATGGTCAGGGGCTAGGGCACCAAGTAGGCAATGAATAGTAAAAAAGTAGGGAGGGAAAGGAAGAGTGTATGGCGGATGAGAAGAAAAGGAGGGGGGGAATAGAAGGTGGGAGACTGGGAAAGGAAAAGGCCGGGAAGGGGAAAGGAGGAAGGTGAGAGGAATATCAGGCAAGAATTCATTGGGAGGAGGCCAGGGAGAGAGAAGAAAAGGGGGGGGGGGGAGGGGAGGTGTTGGTTGAAGGAATGGGAAGAGGGATTTGGAGAGAACAGAGAGAGTGAGACATCATGGAAATAGAAAGCAGAAACCAGACAAAGATTGGGAGGGGAGAGGAAGGAGGGTGCAAATGAGGCAGCCTGAGAAAGATCAAATAGGACAGGAGAGAGGTAGTGACAGAGGGAAGAAGGGAATAGGGAGAGGGAATAGGGCTGAGATAAAAAGATGGTTGGAGAAAGTGAAGAAGCAGGAATGGAGGAAGAGAGGATGAAGGGATGGGAGAAAGGATATGCAGGGAGAGAGAGGAAGGAAGGGATGGAGGGAAAGTGAGGATGCAGAGAGAAGGAATGGGACGATGAATGGAGGGGGAGAAGTTGGGTAGTGGTGTTGGATGGAAAGAGGAGAGGACAAGATGGGAGGTGAGAAAAAAGAGAATGGTAGGGAGTAGAGTCCTTGAGAGGAGAAGAGGGGCATGGTGGGGTATGGAGAGTCCTGTGTCTCTGCTGAGAGATCTACAGTGCAAGTGTTGGGAGAATAGGGAATTCAGATCAGCGTGGGTAAGGGATTTTGATCCAGAATAACCAGCCAGTAGTTGGGGTGATGTAAGAACTGCAGAGAGGAAAGGGTAGAGAAAATTGGCAGAGAGCAGGGGAGACAAATTCAATCATGATGAATAGGAGTCTGATATCCGATTAAGAATGGTGGAACACATACACCAAGTAGAGCAAACAATGGTCTTCATGGAGTTGGAAAGATAGACCATTAAGCAGGGCAAATATAATGGTGACAACAGTTATGCAGGCCATAGACATAGCGGGAGAATGTCTCATAAGGTACCCAGTGCTATTATGAATGATGGGACCTCAGAAGTAAGTAGGCCAGCTTTGTCGTATTTGGATAATGCTTATGAATAGATGTAAAAAGGAGTTCATAGATCTCACACAGACTTGGAGATCCATGTTCAGAAAGTCGTTGGGCCTTGTGTGAGATAACCATGTGCAGAGAAAGATAGGAGTTGGTGGGTGACAGAAAAGTGAGTGACGATTCATATCTGCAGACAGCTCCGCACAAGTATTCCAGGCATAGCCTGAAAAAACTGAGAACTTCCAATGACCACAACACAGGTCATCTATGGCACTGATAGACGTATCCAGCATCGGAATCTCAAGCAGCTTACCTGTTGGTTGAGCAGTGAAAAAAACATTGTTGCTTGCTCAGCTTAGCAAACAGTTAGAATTAAGCACACAAATAAATAACATAGAAGTTTGATACTTTAGAAAAATATCTTTCAAGATTGATCTCATGGGATCAATAATGGTGTGCTAATGGACTTTGGGTTCTGGCAGCCAATATGCCTGAATACTGAGCAATGCTGGCAGCACATCAGTCATTTGCCTCATTAAATCTCCAGAAATTATACTAATGATCTGGTGGCTTCCAAATTAATTCTCAGCGTGTATGCAATGTTGCATTCAAATCAATCTTATGATCTTATTTCAAAAAGGGCACTGGAGGGTAGGCCCTGGGGTCAGTTGTTTTGGCTTCTCTTTCTGCGAGGTATTTATGCCAAACTGCTGTATTTTAACCCAACTATTGCACTGTCTCTTTCAAGTTTATTTACTCCTTTAAATGTTAAAAGTACGCATACTCACTCAAAGCTGCTAGCCCATGCAATGAGCCCATGCAATGAGCAGTTTTTGCCGGAAGAACAGCAATTGGACAAAGTTAAATTTTATCTGTGGCTATCCCCCTGGGCAACCCTTTCCATCTGCTGATGCTATGAGTCAAAGAAGTAGCATGTGGATGTATGCAAGGGAGTTATATTTCCATTATCACACCATCACCTACATACACAGACATACCTCCACATGCAAAGATACCTGGATATGGAGATGTCCAGAGTCAGACACTTTTCCGCTGCCTGCCCTCTCTAAGTACCCCAATTAATGAGTCAGGGTGCAAAACTTAGGCCTACATCATGCGACCTGGATAGAGTGGATGTGGGGAAGATGTTTCCATTTGTAGGAGAGACTAAGATCCGAGGGCACAGCCTCAGAGTAAAGGGACCGAGATGAGAAGGAATTTCTTCAGTCAGAGGGTGGTGACTCTGTGGAATCCGTTGCCACAGATGGCTGTGGAGGCCAGGTCATTGAGTGTATTTAAGACAGAGATAGATAGATTCTTGATTGGTAAGGGGATCAAAGGTTACGGGGAAAAGGTGGAGATTGGGTTTGAGAAACTTACCAGCCATGATTGAATGGTGGAGCAAACTCGATGTACCGAATGGCCTAATTCTGCTCCTATATCTTATGGTCTTATGTACCATCTCATGGATTGGATGAACACTGATGGACCTAGCTGCCAGCTTATGTTCATTTTGTCCAGGATATTTACATGGTTGGTCCAGGCACCCACTTGAATCAAGTGAGTGCCTCTTTAATCTATATTGAATTAGAATCCCATATTACAAAGAGAACCCTGATTGTAGTTTTGAGGGACAAATTAATGGTGTGCCCAACTTTGAACAATCTAACCAGCAACTGCTGGAGGTTGCTCACATAATAATCCAGGAAATAAATTTATCGTTTGGTGAGCTAAAATGATCTTCCAAGAACCTCTGAGAACCACCCACACACCACTGGATCTGGCAATTGCCCAGCTCCCAGAGCCAACGAGTTGCAGTGGGACACCCATTCGGTGCCACAGTTCACACTTTGTTGGTGGGAATGGGTGTTCCCTGTCCACCATCTGCCCCATCCCCAAAGATAGTTAAAATTGGCCAAAAGACGTTTATTAACTTGTATGATCAGCACAACCGTAGTTTTCGTTTTCAGATGCTTTACACGTAAGTCTGTTACAAAGCACATAGAACTGTCAAACCTCATTTATTGGGAGTGACAGTCACTTATTTTTGTTTAAAAATGATATCCAGGAAAGAAAATTGGAAAAAATAAAAGAAAAAAACACTTTGATGTATGTCACTCATAAAAAATAAATACAGCTCCATATGTTTAAATGGGGTTGCAAGCTGTCTCTCCCTTTTTGATCATAAATCTCACTCAATGTTTTTCTGATGTTGACAGCTCTGAAAATAGACAATGCTGTACATTTTCTTTAGGCGGATTTCATCTCCAGCCTTGATAAGGTAGCATCGTCTTCATGTATGGATAGACATCATTTATTCTATTGTTATTCTTGTTGGGAGTATGAAAGTCAGGAAAATATTATAAATGAATGCAGACAGATAAGGGAAAAGAGAATAATGAAGAGAAAGCTACAATCCTGGAGTCGAATAGGTTAACATATGGACTACTTCAAATCCAAAATCTCTGTTTGGAGGCTGGAACCCATGTAGTAAGGAATGCAGTAAGATTCTTATCCAGATGTGTGGTAGCAGTTAGAATTAGTGTTCTTTCACATATGGTTGTTGTTTATGTTCAATAAACTAGCAGGCTGCAGCAATCTATTTTAATCCATTTTACTTTTCTTTCTGCTGAATAAGGCTTAACTGTCATTTAAACTTAGTGTCTTAGTGCTTCTTCTAGGCATTACAATTTATGACGAAGAATCCCAATCCTAGTATTGATGATGATTGGGGGCTTTGTGGGCGGGGGGTTGTCCTGGTGGATATTTAGCCTTAGATGTCATTATGGCAATGGAAAAGCTTCTTCGCACTTTCAAGCAGACTTCCTCAGATTTTTCCATCTTCTTCTCCTTTCCTGATGTGAGCAACTCATTCTGAGGTACTGTTGAATACATGCCAGCAATCCTCCCATGCCTCATTCAAGATTCAAAGAGGTGCAGAGATGTTAAACTCATATCTTGCCTTCCCTCTCTGGTGGACATAAAGGATCCCATAGCACTATTTTGGAAAAGATCTGTTTTTACCCCTCAATCAGAATCACAGAAAACAAATTATCAGATCATGATCACTTGCTGTTTGTGGGTATTTTGGCTGCCATGGTTCCTAAACTACAACAGTGAAAACACTCCAAATATAGTTCATTGGCTGAAATGCAGTGGGACATCAATTGTTGAGAAAGGTGTTACATAAATGCTTTTTTTATTGTGAAAGGGATGAACACACATAAGGCTGGATTCAGAGGACCAAAGAATTTACAAAGATGGATAGCAGGGAAGCCTTGTAAAGATTTGAAGATGAAGACTCAGAAGTCAAAGTTAATGAACTGTGGCAGCCAAAAAATATAGGTTTAGAATCATAGAATCCCCATAGTGCAGAAGGAGACCATTCAGCCCACCTAGGCCTTATTCCCATAGCCCCACATATTTACCCTACTAACCCCATGACAATAGAGTCAATTTAGCATGCTCAATCAACCTAACCCACACATCTTTGGACTGTGTGAGGAAACTGCAGCACCTTGAGGAAACCCACGCAGACACGGGGAGAATGTGCAAATTCCACAGTGACAGTGACCCGAGGCCAGAATTGAACCCGGGTTCCTGGCGCTGTGAGTCAGCAGTGCTAACCACTGTGCCATCCAATATGATAGCAGAAGATAGTTTGAAAGGATGAAAAGTTTGACGAGATATTAAAGCAAAGCTCCATTTGCCTACTCAGGTAGATATAAAAGATCCCCTAACAGTATATCAGAGAACCAAGGAATTCTACAAGGTGTCTCTCAACAAACATAAAAATCTAGTTATTTGCACGTTGCTGTTTGTGTAAACTTGCTGGGTAGGATTTTACGGCCTTGCTCATCCTGAAACTGTAAAATCCTACCCAAGGTCAACGGACCTTTCCATGGTCTGCCCCTCGTTCGCTCTGATTCCCATGGCGGGCGGAGCGGTAAAATCCCAGCCATCATGTGCAAATTGATTGCTGTGTTTCCTACATTACAACAGTGACTACACTTCAAAAGTACTCCATTGGCTGCAAAGTGCTTCTAGCGGCTCTGAAAGGTGCTTCATCCCATTGCGTTCACTTCAGGGCAATTCTGAGTGATCCTTGTTCTTTGAAATAGCCATTGACTTCATTTACCTGTCATTTACATTCAATCTTTTTTTTCAAATTTTCTTATCTACCTTCCCAAACATCTTGCATCATCTTTCTTTTCTGTCTGCAATCAGTACATATTGTTAGCATACTTTCGTTTGCTCATTCATTTTCTCTGGAAAATTCATCCATTAACCAATTTCATCTGGTGCATTCACTTTTGTATTATTTATTCAACTTCAGTTTATAGGGAAAAGATGCTTCTCACTGTAGGATAAGTCATCCAGAATCCTCAGTGTTGACTTTGAAATATGGTGAAAAATATTTTAATCATGCATACATTTCCAAGTGAATTTTACCAAATGTTTTGCAATGTTGTTTGGGTTCATTTATGTGTGAATTTGAGCTTCGTCCTGATTAATAATTTTCTCCCCATTAAAACAATCACTAAAAGGACAACCTTTCCATTAGTTTCATCTGACAAGTGATAGTTACATAAGATGCTTGCTAATACTACATTGGTATATTTCACAGGGCAAAGAAGCCTCTATACTTAACAGCTAGTTTACTTAATATGGAGGCACAGTACAGATTAAAAAAGCTGGCAACTATAAAGTTGATTGGGACATTCTGGAAACCGCAGATAGATTAAAACATTCTCAGCTTTAACTTTAGATCCAATGACAACAGCTATAACAAGAAGATTTTGATGAGAGGCACTTCTGAAACATTAACCTGTCTGTTCTTTTTATCGATGATGACTGACCTGCTGTGTATTACCAGAATTTTCAGCTTTTTATTACAACAATATGATACTGTACGATCCAGAAAGGAAATGGAAAAATGTTTACCTTCCTGGTGAATTCAGAACTTATTGTTGTCTCAATTTGCATTGAAGCACTTAAGATGTATCCACATGCCAAGAGGACCTTAGAAAAGCGAGACTCCAAGACCATGGATTCTAAGATAAATGTACTTCAAGCATAATCAAAACAATTATGGGAGGAAATTAAATGCGTCTGCTATGGAAGAAAGAATTTTCAGGGTTACTTTTACTGCAAGTTGAGTCATACTCAGTCATGTACGCTAGACTTTACTTTCTCCATCGCAAGTAATTAAAATTATCTGCAAAAATCTGATGTTTCTGGAGGTGAGGCACACTGTAGGGCTATAGGTGAACTAATTACAGACGTTTACCTGGCACTATTAAGATGCTTTACCATCTGTTTTGAGTATTGAGGTAATTATCACGAAATTCTTTTGCAATACAATTTACACATTTGCTTTTTCCTTTTCCCTGATTGTGTAAAATCCATTAGCATTCTTTGTCAAAGTAGGATCATGTAGGTCATATGCTAGTTTATGTATCCAGAGTTTACAAATGTGTTTTCCTCCTCATTTAAATAAATATTCCATATTCATTGCCAGAATCAATTCCATGAAGATTGGCAAATGGGTGGCATAGAGTGAGGAGGCACAGATTTGTGGCCAAGATAGCCTGCATATTGAATTTCTGATCTCAGCGGTCACAATGCTGAATTAAAGCCAACTACATGTCTAAATAATTAATCCCCAAATCTATTATCACATATCCAGTAGTGGTTTCTTTGAATGTGGCTTTAGCCATTGCCTTAGAGAAGTTCACTTTAGCATCCTCTTAATCGAGGATTTTTCTTGGTGTAGACTCAAAAACATAGAAGGAGAAACTGACTTAACATGTTGCATCCTCAAAAAGATCAGTAATCTGATGTATTTAACAATCTGAAGCATTTTAACATCACAAATTGCGGATTGATGCTGCCACTCCCAGAGGTTAAACAGAAACTTAGAAATCACAATTGATTGGAACTTCAATCACAGTTCATAGAATCATAGAATGATCATAGAATCCTACGTGCCAAAGGAGGTCATTCGGCCATCAAGTCTGCACCGACCACAATCCCACCCAGGCCCTATCCCCATAACCCCATACATTTACCCTAGCTAGTCCCCCTGACACTAAGGGGCAATTTAGCATGGCTAATCCACCTAACCTGCACATCTTTGGACTGTGGAAAGAAACCGGAGCACCCGGAGGAAACCCACACAGACACGGGGGGAACGTGCAAACTCCACAAAGACAGTCACCCAAGCCGGGAATTGAACCCAGGTTCCTGGCGTTGTGAGGCAGCAGTTGCTAACCACTGTGCCACCCCCATTCTAAAAAGTTCGAAGAAAGGGTCTTGATACCAAAAACAATTAACCATTCTGCTGCATATTTTCATCATTTATCTTTTAGTAAGCCGAAGCAATTACAAGACTGAATCTGAAATATTTTTCATGGCAACCCTAAGGAAATTAGCTCTACCTAATATAGATAATTGAAAAGGCAATAGTTGGAATACCAGGGGCAGTTTTGAGCATCTTACCTACTAAACAATATGTTTTGGAGAGGGTTCAGAGAATCAAGGAAGGCTTGGGGAGTTTTCTGTCTTAGTTACGAGGATTAACCCAGAGAGCTGAACGTATTTTCATTGAAGAAGAAATGACAGAAAGAGGACTATGATCCAGGCAGGCTTTTGCAACACTTGGAGATATAGTTGACATAAACCAGATGATTTCTCAGTGCTGCTTCTGCTCTGTGCGTGTTACTTTACCAGATGTGCAGTGGAAACCACTTTTATGGCATAAACAAGGATTCTACTGCATGTCTCATAAAGTAAGACCACAGGATAGGTAGCATTGGGAGGAGGCCCAAGGATTTTACCATCCATGAATGTGTAAAAAATAAATTGAGACGGCAGGGGCTTTATCTCATCCTCAATTTTTGACTGGAAAACGTAGATAACTTTCCCTAAGAATAAATCCTTGTAAACAGTGAAAGTGCATGAAATCTGCATTTGTTAGAAATATGGTTAGAATATCTTTAGAGAACAACTAGAACACTTAACGGAAGCTAAATCAGAAGAAAATTCCACAGTTTAACATGTTCCATTTCCACTTTGATTTGAGGCAACATTTATTACATCATAATGGTATTGGACGATTAATGAGCAATTGTTAGGGAATCATGAATAACACTTAAAGGGCATCAGTACAAAATTAAAAGGAATAACAGGAAAATGTCCTTCAATTGGACTTTGTCTTTTGTATTTACACCCGGGTGAAAGCGGTTTTGATATCCTATTGGTCAGTATGAACACTGTTTAATATAAAAGTTGGTTTGAAATGAATGGAAAACCTGAAAACCTTGTTTCATAATGGCCGGAATTCTCCAGTCATTCACACCATGTCATTGCTGCCAGTGAGGACAGGGAATTTGGTGCTCAGCCAAATCTCTGTTCACTGCAGCAGGACAGGAAAACCCTGGCTGTGAGCGAGGTCAGAGAATTCGGGCCAACATCTTCAAACCAGTAAATCACTTGGCAAAGTTTGCATATCATAGAATCACAGAATCATAGAATTCCTACAGTGGAGAAGCTCATCAAGCTGATACCGAGAATAATCCCACCCAGCCCCTATCCCCTTAACCCCGCGTACTTGCCCTGCTAATTCCCTGACACTAAGGGGCAATTTTAACTTGCCTAACCTGCACATCTTTGGACTGTGGGAGGAAACCGGAGCACCTGGAAGAAACTCACACAGACATGGGGAGAACGTACAAACTCCACACAAACAATCACTCAAGGCTGAAATTGAACCCAGATCCCTGGCGCTGTGAGGCAGCAGTACTAACCACTGTGCCACCGTGCTGGCCAAATATCACTAACTTCCAATTAACAGCCATTACTGTGATAATATTAATGACACATGGTGAAAATACTGCCAATACTGGATCTCAAATAAAAACTCAAAATGTTAGAATATTCAAGTCCGGCAGCAATTATGCAGAGAGAAACAGAGGTAATAAATGAAAAAGGCACTTTGTAGAACACATACCTCTGCCAGGCTGTGGGGAAATTCAATCTTTTACAATGACAAAGCTCTTCCTCGAGGCTTTTCCCTGCCTAGTTGATGCTCTATAACTCAGAACCTGAAAAAAAAAGATTTAATTTTAAGCACGAGTTTCCATCTCACTGAGGAGACTTCAGGCCAATCTATATCCAACAACCTGCTCCAAAAACTCTGCTTGCATTTTGAAAGTTGTGACAAGTTCCATCACAGTAGCTGAGACAATCCATAACATTCTGAAGCAATCAATAATATCGTGAATCAAACAACTCACAATGTTCAAAACAAAATTCCTCCATCTCTATGTTAATGGATCCTTTAAAACATTCCAGGATCCGGACCAGATTCACATCATTGACAAAAACTTTCTTGGGTTATATTCTATCTGCGCACTAAGTTATGTTGAAATCCATCCATTAGTTTTTGTGTTAACAAACAAACATACAAACAAACAGGGTCAAAAGCATTACTTCCTCCCACCTTCAGTGGTGCAGGTAACAAGTGACAAAAACACTTGATACAGCATATACCTCAGCCAGGCTGTATCAACTTAATGTTCTTACAATCACACAGCTCTTTGAGGCTGTTCCTACCGGTTACTAACCCCTTCCCCCATCTTGCCTTCTGAAAAGTGGCCTTGGGATGGGATGAAGTGGGGGAAATGGGATGGAAGCTAGTGTTTCCTGTGCTTGTCCATCTTCTTTCCCAGTCCCAGGAAGGCCTGAAGATCAACCCAATGTTTCAGTTCAAATCGCCTTTCATCAGAACTGATTATATTATAGATAATGGCCTGGATTCTCCAACTGTGCCCATGACTGGGATTCTCTGGTCCCGCTGCAGTGAGCAGAGATTTGGCTGAGTGCCAAATTCTCCGTTCTCGTTGGCAGAGGTGGCAGGGTGTGAATGGCCAGAGAATTCCAGCCAATGTTAGTGATGTCGGATTTTTCCTGCATTAATTGCATGAGATTCACAGTGAAAGGTATGAGTGCAAATTACAACTTTAAAAGATTCCAATTTATTGAACATTCTCATCAAAATATTCACCAAGTGCTTATTATTCAATGTTATGTGCTGTATAATTCAGATGGATATTCCCTTCATTCAATGCAAGATAGAAGCCCAGCTTGAAAGAACATGTGATCTTACAGTGTAACCAGACCAAGCAAGACCCTATTCAAACCGAACTATATTAAAGACAAAGATTTCGACCATGAATTGCGTAATTGGATTTTCCCTGCTTAATCTAATGAACAAAACAATTATTCCATCCATTGAACTGATTGTCACCATGTTGTCAATAAGGAGTTCATCATTGCAAAATTCAGTTAAATAGCACCCATATATTCTGGGCTATGCATGCTGTTTTAGGCCCAAAATAACATTTACAGTACATGTGAACAATTCTGATGGAAGCTAGACTGGAAGCCATTTTGGGTAAGGTATTAATATATCAATGTGTGCCGGAAGTGAAAGAGTTGGCTGATTTGAGTCCAAAGATGTGCAGGTTAGGTTGATCGGCCATGCTAAATTGACCATAGTGCCAGGACGATTAGCAGGATAAATGTGTGGGGTTACAGGAATAGGGCCTGGATGGGATTGTGGTCGGTACAGACTCAATGGGCCAAATGGTCTTCTGTATTGTAGGAATTCTCTGATTCTATGACATTAGCTGTGGCATTTTCAATTTCAACCCTCCAATGCTGAAGGCCTTGAATCTTACTTTAAGGGTTCTGCTCAGATCATCTACATCCAGGTATGGGTGCAATAGATTGTATTTCCATTTGTCTGCAGCAATGCAGGGAGAAAAAGCAAAAGCAACATTGCAGTGTTAATGCAAGCCTACTTGTGACTAATAAATAAACTTAACTTCAACAAAGGAGGGGGTAAGGGCTATTAGTAAGAGGCCATCTCTGTCTGGAGTTTTCAGGGAGTAACTGCTCCTTCAACTTCAGAGAGGAACAGTTTGTCAGGCATCTCCACTTCAGTAAGGAAATCTGCCAGCTGTTCTAGCCACAAATGCAGCCTCAAAGCAGGAAAAGGATGGCATTGCCAGTGGCTGGGAAGATGATCATAGTCATGATTTTTTAAAGTGTCAAGCTCCTTCTAGACTATGGCAAGTGGTATATCTATCACCTCCTAGTTCATTGCCAGCTGTTGCATAAGGGAAGTCACTGAGGCTCTGTGCAAAGACAGCTGACTATATTTCCTTCTCCCTTGCCTAAGAGGAGCAGGCAGGGAGTGCATGTGGCTTCACCAGGATTACAGGGTTCCGGGATCCAGGGTGTGTTTGACTGCACACACTTCACTGGTGCCACATGTCAATTTTAAGATGTACCACAACTAGAATTAATCCCACTCCTTCAATCTTCAGTTGGTATGCAGTCAGACTTCTCACACCATGCAAGCCAATGGCTTGGTATTCTAGCGGTGGTCATGATGCCCTCATTTTGTGCCATCAGCATTAGAGTCAGTGCAAGAAACCAGGGTATCCCCTGACCACTTGCTTCATGACTCCAGTGTGCAATCCATGCGCATGTGGACAGAAAAACAGAAGCCATGATGCTACACAAAACATTTTTGAACAGACCATGGGGGTGCTTAAATAATACTTCCATTAGCCGAAAGAGAAAATGCTGGAAAATCTCAGCAGGTCTGGCAGCATCTGTAAGGAGAGAAAAGCGTTGACGTTTTGAATCCAGATGACACTTTGTCAAAGATAAAAGGCATAGAAAGTGGGAGATATTCATACTGTAGGGTGAGGGAATGCTTCCATTACCTAGTTCACTGAGGAAAGGCTCTGAGAACATGTCTCAAGATCTATTGTAATCTGCTTCATGCTTCACAATCTTTGAACATTTGAGCACCAGTTATATGGTGAGAGGCTGAAGAGGAGGAAGAGGAGAAAGGGAGGTGGTAATCAGGACAGCCCCTTTCTGGTCTGGTTGTCTGTGATCTACTCATCCAACTCTGGTACCAGCGAATGTAACTCCAATTCACCAGTCGCCAACAGTCCCACAACGTCCCTTTCCTTTGTTACTGACCATCAGAGCGCCCTCTTCACCACAATGCTGAAAATCCAGAAACAACCACATAACAAACACTCCAAACCAACTTTTAAATCATTCAATGTTCCAAACTTAACTGATCACGCTTGTGCATGGTACCTTACTGATTGTGCCGTAGCTTTTGGAAGGCTACTTAATTTCAGGGGGGCAAACTGCAAAAGAGCAAACAGGGCAACGTTGTACAGCTCTGGTGCTTGGACGCCTGGCTTCAGTTTGCACCATTTCGCCAGGGGCAACAGACGTCTGAATTTGCTGACAGAAAACAGCAAGGCTGCTGGTAGTGTCAGGAAGATGAATGGTGTGATCCTGAGAGGGACAGCAACTTTGTACTTAAGACCATAAGACAAAGGAGCAGAATTAGGTCACTCGGCCCATTGAGTCTGCTCCGCCATTCAATCAAAGCTGATTTTTTCCTCATCCCCATTCTCCTGCCTTTTCCCCATAACCCCTGATCCCCTTATTAATCAAGAACCTATCTGTCTCTGTCTTAAAGACACTCAATGACCTGGCCTCCACAGCCTTCTGTGACAAAGAGTTCCACAGATTCACCACTCTCTGGCTGAAGAAATTCCTCCTCATCTCTGTTTTAAAGGATCGTCCCTTTAGCATGAGGTTGTGCCCTCTGGTTCTAGTTTTTCCTACAAGTTCCTACTTATGTGGTTTTCTGTCATACAAGTACTGAAGTACAGTAGGATGCTTTAGTGCAATAAAGATGCTGTATAAATATAAATTTTTGTTGTTGCTGAATTGTGGTCTTCACGGTGGAGGACACAAATAGTTTGCCAAATATTAACGATAGAGGGTTGGCAGCAGGAGAAATACTTAATACGATTAATGTGACCAGAGAGGCAGTGCTGGGTAGACTAATGGGACTGAAGGTGGACAAGTCCCCGGGTCCGGATGGAATGCATCCCAGGGTATTGAAAGAAATGTCAGAGGTAATAGTGGATGCGTTAGTGATTATTTATCAAAACTCGTTGCATTCTGGGGTAGTGCCGGTTGATTGGAAAACGGCTAATGTTACGCCGCTGTTTAAAAAAGGAAGGAGACAAAAGGCGGGTAACTATAGGCCGGTCAGCTTAACGTCTGTAGTAGGGAAAATGCTGGAATCCATTATTAAAGAGGAGATAGCAGGGCATCTGGATAGAAATGGTTCGATCAATCAGACGCAGCATGGATTCATGAGGGGAAAGTCCTGCTTGACGAACATGTTGGATTTTTATGAAGATGTGACTAGGGCGGTTGATGGAGGAGAACCGGTGGATGCGGTGTTTTTGGATTTCCAAAAGGCGTTTGATAAGGTGCCCCATAAAAGGCTGCTGAAGAAGATTAGGGCACACGGAGTTGGGGGTAGTGTGTTAAAGTGGATTGGGGACTGGCTATCCGACAGGAAGCAAAGAGTCGGAATAAATGGGTGTTTTTCCGGTTGGAGGAAGGTAACTAGTGGCGTGCCGCAGTGATCGGTACTCGGGCCGCAACTGTTTACCATTTATATAGATGATCTGGAGGAGGGGACGGAGTGTAGGGTAACGAAGTTTGCAGACGACACAAGGATAAGTGGAAAAGTGAATCGTGTGGAGGACGGAGAAGATCTGCAGAGAGATTTGGACAGGCTGAGTGAGTGGGCGAGGATATGGCAAATGGAGTATAACGTTGAGAAATGCGAGGTTATACACTTTGGAGGAAATAATAACAAATGGGATTACTATCTCAATGGAAACAAATTAAAACATGCTACCGTGCAAAGGGACCTGGGGGTCCTTGTGCATGAGACGCAAAAGCCCAGTCTGCAGGTACAACAGGTGATCAAGAAGGCAAATGGGATGTTGGCCTATATTGCGAGGGGGATAGAATATAAAAGCAGGGATGTCTTGATGCACCTGTACAGGGCATTGGTGAGGCCGCAGCTGGAATACTGTGTGCAGTATTGGTCCCCTTATATGAGGAAGGATATATTGGCATTGGAGGGAGTGCAGAGAAGGTTCACCAGGTTGATACCGGAGATGAGGGGTTTGGATTATGAGGAGAGGCTGAGGAGATTGGGTTTGTACTCGTTGGAGTTTAGAAGGATGAGGGGGAATCTTATGGAGACTTATAAGATAATGCGGGGGCTGGATAGGGTGGAGGCGGAGAGATTCTTTCCACTTAGTAAGGAAGTTAAAACTAGAGGACACAGCCTCAAAATAAAGGGGGATCGGTTTAAGACAGAGTTGAGGAGGAACTTCTTCTCCCAGAGGGTGGTGAATCTCTGGAATTCTCTGCCCACTGAGGTGGTGGAGGCTACCTCGCTGAATATGTTTAAAGCGCGGATGGATGGATTCCTGATCGGTAAGGGAATTAAGGGTTATGGGGATCAGGCGGGTAAGTGGTACTGATCCACGTCAGATCAGCCATGATCTTATTGAATGGCGGGGCACGCTCGAGGGGCTAGATGGCCTACTCCTGCTCCTATTTCTTATGTTCTTAAAGATTGTTAGTAGTGAATGAAGAGCAAGTAGTGAATTGAGCCATATTTGAGGCCTTAGATTCAGTTGGTTGAGACTTGGAAAATTTGGGATTGCATTCAGTGGCATTAATCACTTGTGTGAGGCAATTGAACTTCTTACAGCAGTACATCCAGGTCCTGCAGCGACACTGCTTGGACTGACCCTCATGTCTAACTGTACCAAAGCCTCACAGAGTTTGCCTAGAGGGTTCCCTTGCACCCTCTGGATAGAGGGCATCACTGCTCCTGTTTACCTTCTGCAAAAAGCCCTCCAGCACTGTGCCCAACAACCTTGCAGCTAGTCTTCTGCTTTGTTGCACCATTCATCAGACTTCCTGAAGGTCAGTCTCTCTTCCTCAGCCACGTCCAGCGCCAGATTCCACTAGAATGCACCTCTCTTTTAAGAGGTGCAGGCTGGCTTTAAGTGTTGTTATCCTTACACAAAAGTGGATCACTTGCTGAGGTTGATAACAACTTAGCAGTGCCTTTAGCATTGACATTCATGCTGTATTCTTTTAAATTAGTAGGTAGCATGTTTTCTGGAGGCTATCTCCCTATTTTCCGGGGGCCATCCAATTTTGTCTATTTTGAATTAAAAGATTTCCAACATTGATATTGGTTAATGAGCAACCACCCAGCATGATGCACTCTCTTCCTGCAGATTTCAACTCCTTCTCTAAACTGTCAACTGGATTTTTAATATCTTTCCTCCTATTAACTTGTTCATAGGTACTTAATTGGCAAAGGGTAGAATAAGCCAATTTTATCTGGCATCAGATGGGCCATGGACATCAATCATGTGGCCAATGTATTTTCCAATACACCTGACAATTCCTGACCACTCATTGTTCTGGCACAAAATGTTTGGTCTTATGTTGAGTTTCTGTCCCAGAATACTAAATTGATGAAGACCAAAATATACCAGAATACTCTGTCAGCCGACAGCTGTGAAAATAAGAAGCATTCTTCATCCCTCTTCCTCCTAGGCCTCCTGCGATACCAGTGGTGGTCGCCAATTCTAGTGTGGCACAGAGTTGCTGGCCTCCGAGTGGCTGGCAGTTCAATAAGGTAGGACTTTCTTCAGGAGATGGATAGAAGCTCTGCGTGATACTGAGTAAAGGGCTTTGGCCCAAAAAATTAAAGCGGGATAAGCGCTGGCCAAGGGGATGTAGGATTTCCCCTGAGATTTATGCTGGAGTGCAGGATCTCAATGTAAAATCCAACCCCTGGTACTGGTTCACTCAGGGTTCTGCTGAAAGGCCACAGACTTGAAACTCCACGGATGCTGTCAGACCTGCTGAACATATTTCTAACATTTTCTGTTTTCATCTTAACTCACTCCAGGTAAAGTGAGTTGGAGGGTGTAATACAATTATTGGTCGCAACTATCAATCACACAGCATTCAAGCTGTACTCTTAGTACTCCTGACATCATAGGAACTCTTTGTACGTACTTTCAAAAGACACTTTGACTCAATGTTCTATACTTAAAATGCAATTAAGGTGATGGTCACTTCCAAAGCCACCCCCTTTGTCCTTTCTACAGAACCTAGGCAATGAACAAGAAAGGGTTAAGCAAAACAGGGTTAATCAGAACAGAGTGAAGTACGAGGGGACTCTTTGTGTCCTGGGCCATTTCAGTTAGCGTGAAGGTCTGTTAGGATGTTAGGAACCCTAGAAATAATCATGATGATTCTGGCAAACAAGTCCTCAACGGCAGAACAGGCAGAGGACGATCATCTGGAATATCTCAACAGCTGTTCCAGCAGACAACAGCTGCAACAGAACAAAATCTCCAATTATCTTGTTTCCTTGTCATTGGATCAAGTGTTTTGTTGTGTCAAGACATGTGTGGAAGCTGGTGTGCAACATTTTTTCTACGTTAAATGGTATCATAGGTGTCTTACTTTCTGGACACATCTCCCAAGTCCTTCAGTGACCAGAAAATGGTGATGGGAGCAGGGCTGTGTGTTCGGAAGCTTCCAGTCATGGTCTTGTATGGAGGCAGCAATTTCAAGATGGCTGTATAGCACATGGATGAGGCAGGGGTCCTTTCAGCAACTCTAACTGTGACTGAGCAGCTCTCTTCAAGACCCACTCTTGGCAAGTGGAGGTGGGGGGAGAGCTAGAAAAGGGCCCTAAACATAGTCTGCCTCACATCCTCGTGACTGGATAGTTGCAAACAGAGGGATCACCTTTATAGAATAGACAAAAAGTAGTAAACTTTAGGACCTGAAACAACAGGATCGTCATGGCCAAAACTACGAGTAATGCCCAGAGCGTCGCACTGCATTTATCACCTGAGAACTTCAGCAATATAACTTCAACATCACCATTCTGAGTGACATTCAGCGAGATGGAAAGTGGCACCTCAAAGGAGTCCAAGGTGGCGATATTTTCTAGAAAGGGAAATCAGAAAAAAAAAGTAGAGTTCACAGAGATGGATTTGCCATCAGGAGTGAACTTGTAAATTGGCTTCATGAGTTCCCTCCTAGAAAAATGAACACCTCATAACACTTCATCTCAAACTTGCGAGGAGCCAACTTGTCACCATGGTCGGTGAATATGTCCCAACTCTGAACACTGACAACAAAACCAAGGGAGATTTTTATGCCAAACTTGACCAAATTCTCTCTCTGGAGTTCCGAAAGAGCAAGTCTTATTCTTCTCGGAGATTTCAATGCCAAAGTTGGAAGAGATTCCAGTCTCTGGATTGGAACCACTGTCAGGGAAGGAATTAGAAATGACAACTCCAACAGCATTGTTCACCCTATCAAATGGACAAAATATGAGCTTATCATTACAAATATCCTGTTGCACCAGAAGATGATGTATAAAATGTTGTGGAAATACCCAGGTTCAAACATTGGCCACTGATCGATAATGTTATCACCTGTTAGCAGAATCACAAAGATGTCCACACCACAAAAGCAATGACAAGGGATGACTACTGGACCACTCATTGACTTATTCAATCAGTTATGTCCATCAGACTAGCGCCCAAATGACAAGGGCAAGAGAAGAGACATACACAGAAGATCAACTTTAAAGTGCTGAAGAATCCAATCAAACAAGACTGATTCCAACAATGTCTCAGGGAAAAACTTTCAAACTTGAATCAGGAACAGAAGAAGAGTGTCCCCAACACTTGGGATGTCCTTAAGATCAATATCATCAATGCCTGAAAAGAGACACTTGGATTTTCTGTAAGGACACATCAGAATTGGTTTGATGAAAATGGTCAAAATATCAATGAACACATTTTATTGGAAACGCAAGACTTTCTGTCCTTGATGAAATTACGTGAGCATGAAGCAAAAAAAAACGGGCTAACCAACAAGTAAAGACAGAAGTACAAAGATGGACCTGCAACATGAAGTGGTGGGCAGGTAAGGCAAAGGAAATTCAATATCTCGCTGACATGAATGATATCCGTGGCTTCGTCACTGCCACAAAGATCATTTATGGCCCAAGTACTCACGACCAACTCCTTGGGATCTAAGGATGGGAAGATCGGATCAAGGGAAGCTGCCAATGCCTGTTGGAGAGAGCATTTTGAAGACTGTTTCAAGCAAGAATCAGTTGTTGATGAGAATGTATTCAACTCCATCCCATAACACTCAGAACTTCACCCACATCTGTGGAGGTGATGAAAGCCATCACTCAAATGAAGAACAACAAAACAGCAGAGAGTGATGCCAATGTCTTTAAGCTAAGTAGAGAGGAACAGCTCCAGTCCCTTATCCTGGAATGAAGAGGAAATCCCGAAAGATCTCATGGATGTCATAATTGTGATAATCTTTAAGAAAGAGGACAAATCCAAATGTGGAAATTACACAGGCATCCCTGTTTTCTATTGCAACAAGGATCATAACGAGAACCTTTCTGAGTTGATTTATCACACTTGCTGAAGAGCTACTCCCCGAATCTCAATGTGGGTTTAGGCTATCAAGAGGAAAGGCACACATGAATTTCACAGCTCACTAACTACAAGGAAAATATCATAATTAACCTCTCCATATAGTGTGCTTTGACTTGACAAAGGTCTTCCACTCTGTAAATTATGAGGCACTCTGGAAGATTCCGTTGAAATATGGATGTCGTCCAAAATTCATTACCATCCTCCTCCTGCTTCATGATCCTTTACTATGGATCCATTTGAGACCCTTTTGAGGTTAAGACAGGAATCAGACATGGTTTTGTCATCACTCCAACTTGTTTTTCCATCTTCTTTGCTGCCATGCTCCATCTGACTAGAGACATGTTCCCTGCTGAACTGCAGTTTATTTATCAAATGGATGGTAAACTATTTAATCTCAGACAACTCCAGCCAAAATCTAAGGCCACTCTTAGATTATAAGATTATAGTTAATTTTACAAGCAAGCATCACAAGCATCAAGACTAGTATCATCTGACTTTAGCTTTATTGGGTTGGTCATATAGTTCAAATGTCAGATACTAGGCTCCCAAAGCAGGCTTTCTCCCAAATCAGTCAAACACATAAGAGAAGGACAGAAAAGGTACTTCAGGGATGTGCTGAAAGCCAGAATAAAGAAAGGCACCATTGACATCAACTCCTGAGAGAACATTGTCTTGGACTGAACCAGGTGGTAGTGGACTCTGTCGGAAGGATCCCAGCATTTTGAGATCCAGCAACGACAAAATGAAAAGAAAAAATGAAAGTGACACGAAGAACACGCCATGACCCAAATTGATAATGCACGACCAGACATCCCACGTGACAACAATTGCCCTACGTGCCATTAAGTCTGCAGGTCCCCTGGCTTGGTGGTAATGATAGAGTGGGGGATATGCCGAGCCTTGAGATTACAGATTGTAGTTGAGTACAATTCTGCTGCTGCTGCTGAAGGCTCACAGTGCCTCATGCGTACCCAGTCTTTTGAGTTGCTAGACTTGTTTGAAATCGATCCCAATTTAACACAGTGGTAGTGTCACACAACATGATGGAGGGTATCAACAATATGAAGACTTCCCCAGAAGGGCTGTGCTGGTGATCTTTTCTGATTTCCTTCACAAAAGGACATGAGTGAACCAGAGTTTTTATGATTGGATGGTTTCATGATCATCCTTACACATTTAATTCCAGAATTTTTATTGAATTCAAATTCTGCCATCTGCCATCGTCCCATTGTGGAATTTACTGCCACTAAAGGTAGTTGAGGCCAAAACATTGTGTGATTTCAAGAAGAAATTAGATATAGCTCTTGGAGCTAAAGGGATCAAGGGATATGGGAGTAGGGGGGGGGATCAGGATATTGAATTTGATAATCAGCCATGATCAAAACGAATGGTGGAGCAGGTTTGAAGTGCCAAATAGCCTACTCCTGCTTCTAGTTTCTGTGATTCAGACATGGGTCCCCAGAGCATTACCCTGGGTGTCTGAATTACTAGTCCAGTGACAACACTGTCTCCTGTGTCAGAAAGTAGAAATGCAGAAGAGGACAGTTGGAGTGAGCATGGGTGGAAAACCAGAGGTGATTGGTCACACCATCTGCACTTTGTACTTCTGGATTGTGAGATGAGGATCAAGTAGGATTTAAGAATGTTAGAAGACAGAGATTAATGACGGCTGAGTGATGGAAACTGAGCACTGTGTGAGGTTGGTGGCGAGGTGGCATTTATAGACGCATTTTTTGACCTTGACCACTCATGTGAAACATTCGTGGTATTGCAGCCAGCTACGTACTCCCTTTCCCTTTGTGGTGTAAATCTAGTGGACCTCCTAGACCCCTGCACAAACATGGCATCTTTCCTCCTCTCTCCCCTCCAGCGCAACATCAGAAAAGCTGAGAGCCCTTTCTATGTGCCACGACTCCATTTTATTCCACATGAGAAGCTCATTTTGATACAGCTGCAGCAACTGCTGCAGCCAGAATGCAACCCCATTCAAATAGTGCAAATTGAGCTTTAAGCAGTGCAGAATATCTATAACCTCTGCGAGTGGCACATGCACCTGGGCCTCCTGCTAAGCATGCAGCACTGCAGCATGTTTAGCGCTACTTTATATACCACAATCATGGTGATGAGCAGTAAGACTTGTACAAGCTGCTTGTATCACTTTGAACAGACATGGAGTAATCAGAAGTATCAGACACACATCAATAAAGTCACAAAACAAGCATTTGGAAAGAAATAACATAGCCGGTAGGTGTGAATAAAACACCATTGTTTAATTTTTTCTTTCCACACCATAGCTCTGCTGGTATAACAGGCATTTGATTGAGGCAACAGAGCGTGCAAATGGCCAATTGGCTCTGATGAAGGGTCATCATTACATTAGCTCCATTCTCTCTTCACAGATGCTGTCAGATCTGCTGAGATTTTCCAGCATTTTGTTTTTGCTTGGCCCACATACTTCATCCACTTATTTAACATAGACAATGTTCTATTGTTTCAGTCTCAAAACCATTTTGAAAGTGTTATGCTCGTTGTGAAAATTTAGCAACCGCCCAAGCATTATATATCAACTAATCACAATCTGGAAAATATTGCAGAAGTCATAACAAAGTCTCCTGTCTGTTATCTATTAGAAACACATTTTGGAGGACTTCTGAATATAGTTAATAAAAATTAGGTCAGGATGACATTATTTATTGTTCTAGTACACTTTTTGAAAAATATACTGGTCTGGCTCATCAGTGTGACCCTCAAAAAAGGGAGACAAATTGGATTAGGTCTGTTAAACAGACGTTGGAATCACATGTGTCCATTTGTTGCAATGTAGTTCATGCTGCCTGACAATTTAAATAATATTAGTGTGCAGCCCAGCGCTAAGAATACTGCTGAGTGGCTGCTGCCTCACTCACAGGCCTATGTTTATATGAGGTTTGCACTTTAAGCTCGCTTGCAATTAAAGACAACCATGCCTCTTAAAAACACTCTGGTAGTAGCAACTGCTGGAAGTGGCTAGGGAAGGGTCTCTGAGCAAGAAGGACAATGCAAATGATACAGCAAGGCACAGAGCCTGCTGCAACGTACTCTGATGTATTACTGCAAGAAGTAGAAAGAGGAGAGAGCTCCTTGGGGCCAGCAGGTCCTGCAGATAGATTCTGGTGGCTGGCTTTTAACTTACCTCCAGCGTGGGGGAGAGTTTGCAGTGGAGTGCTGCAAACCCAAAGATAGGGCAAACCCCACAGTACATGTGTGTTGTCATCAATTGGTTCTCTGCCCAAAATCAGTCTGATTGTTAGGCTTGGCTTCCATTCAGCCATGGAGCAGTCTGGAAGAGGATAAGGTAAGTGAGGTGTGGGGCTCAATTTGGGGTATGGTTACCATCCTGGGAGGAGGTTGGGTCTATTCTGGTTCTGCGGATAGGGAAACCTGACTGTCTACAGCTGAATCAAAAATAGTGAACATAAGTGAATTTCAGCACCTTTATAATCTTTAAAGTGCAAACCGATCTTGTTGGATGGTTTGGTCACCTGCCTCAAGTGCCATCTCCATTAAAAGTGAAAGTTGCTGGGTTGAAGAAGGATTGGGGTCAGGATTCTGGTTTTTAGCAATTTAACCTCCCAGTGAATCCTGGGGATTTGTTGGCTTTTAGCCCCTTTAATTTTCTCCAGTATTTCTTCTCTGCCAATATTAATTATCTTAATTCCTTCAAACATTTTAGCCCGTAGGCTACCTCTGCTTTTGGGATGCAACTTGTGCCTTCTACTATGAAGACAGATGCCAAATATTTGTTTAATCACCATATGATTTCCCCATGAAATTTCTCCTGTATCTACTTCTAAGGGATCAATGTTTACTTTAGCTACGCTCTTCCTTTTTATATACACGTGTAAAGCTTACAATTTGTTTTTATATTCCTGGCTAGTTTCCTCTCATTTTATTTTTTCGCTTTTTATCAACTTTTTGATGTTCCTTGGCTAGTTTCTAACACACTCCCAGTCTTCAAATGTGCGACTGTACTTTGCAACATTATAAGTCATTTCTTTTAATCTAGTAATATCTTTAAACTTCTGAGCAAACCACAGATGGATCTTTCTTGCTGAGCTTTTGTTTTACAGTGGAATATATTTTTGTCAAATATTGTGAATTGATTTTTAAAAAATGTTCCACTTTTTAAAAAAATAATTCAAGGGATGTGGGCTTCGCTGGCTAGGCCAGCATTCATTAAAAATCCCTAATTGCCCTTGTGAAGGTCATGGTAGTCTTCTTGAACTGTTGCAGTCCATGTTGTGCAGATACATGCACAGTGCTGTTTATTTTCTGTCAGACCTATCAATCTCTTTACCAAATCATCCTTTCAGGCTCTTCAATCAGACCTGTTATTGACTTTGTTTAGATTTAATGTTCTTGTTTGTGACTCTTTCAAGTCATTTTCAAACTTAATACTAATCATAGAATCCCTACATAGCATAAAACAGCCATTCGGTTCATCGAGTCTACACCAACTATTTGAAAGACCGTCTTATCCAGGCCCACTCTTCTACCACCCCCCCCCCCCCCCCCCCCCCCACCACCTCCGGCCTGTCCCCATAACTCTGCATATTTATCATTGCTAATCCACCTAACCTATACATTTTGGGGCACTAAGGGGCAATTTAGCATGGCCAGTCCTCCTAACTTGCACATCTTTGGACTGTGGGAGGAAACCAGAGCACCCGGAGGAAACCCACGCAGACACGGGGAGAAAGTGCAAATTCCACATAGACAGTCACCCAAGGCTAGAATCGAGCCTGAGTCATTGGCACTGTGAGGCAGCAGTGCTAGCAACTGTGCCACCCTCAAATTGTATTACAATAGTGGATCGATTATGAGATTCATAACTAACATTGCCTCATAACACAATACCAGAACTAAAATAGTTTTATCCCTAATAGGTTCCACAATGTGCCACCTCAGGAAGCTGTCACAAAAGCATTCCACAGAATGCTCCAAACCTCCAGACCATCTTTGTTAATGGAATTGGTCCAGACTATGTGAAGATTAAAGACACTCAGAATTATTACATTCCCTCTGTTACATACTCCAAAATTTTCTTGTTGAACGATCTGTCCAATAGTATCACTATTGTCAGGGGGTGTACAATCCAGTGTTCCATACTCTTTCAGTTGCTTATCTTTACCCATGCTGATTCTACTTGTTGATCTCCTGAGCGGAGATCTTTTCTCACTAATGTCCTTATGTCATCTTTTACTCTCATGGCTACATCCTTTTCCATTCTGCCTGTCCTTTTGAATCCTGCGTACCCTGGAATATTGATTTCACAAATGTGGTCACCTTGTAATCATGTCTCTGTTATGGTAAATGGATCGAAAACCATTCATCTCCATTTGTGCCACTTATGCACATCCTTTGCACATTCAAAAACAGGCCTTTAATTTTACCTTTTTTGCTACCATTCCCTGCATGGCCCTTACTCTTTGATACACTTTTACCATTAGACTCTGTCACTTTCTGTCCCAAGCTGTTTGCCTGTACCCTCATCATTACATTGTTGTATTGCTTTGACTTTTCTCTTTAGGCTTTTTCACCACTCTGTCCACCTATGACTCCACTTTCAAGGAGCTATGAGCCTGTACCCCTAGATCTCTTTGTTCTATAACTCTCCCCAACACCCTACCATTAACTGAATAAGTCCTGCCCTGGTTCGACCTACCAAAATGCATCACTTCACATTTATCTAAATTAAACTCCATTTGTCATTCATCAGTCCACTAGCCCAATTGATCAAGATCCCATTCCAACCCTAGATAATCATCTTCACTATCCACTATGCTACCAATTTTGCCCAATTTCCTTCCCCCCTTTCCTCTCTAAAGTCCCTGAATGTGTTGTTGCCTGCCAAATTTGTTTCCACTTTTCTTGGAACTCTATGTTTAAATCACTCTAATCAGGTTTCCACCTTGACCATAGTGCTGAAAGAGCTCTTATCAAGTTCATGAGTAACTGGTAGCATTCAATGGTTTAATTGATCTTTGTTTGATTATGTTAGGCTGTTGACTGATTTATGCTCACTTGACTGATTAGTTGGAGCCTCTAAGAACTATGGGAAGCAGAAGCTCCCAGAAATACGTGAGAAGCCTGAGCTATAACATGTCTGATGAAATCCTGTGATGGCTGAGGTATTACAAGGCACTATAAATAAAGCTGTTGTAGCATTAAAACTAATATGATTTCCACATTGTACTGAGGTTAGAACACAGAACATAGAAAAACTACAGCACAAAACAGGTCCTTTGGCCCCACAAGTTGTGCCGAACATATCCCTACCTTTTAGGCCTACCTATAACCCTCCATCCTATTAAGTCTCATGTACTCATCCAGGAGTCTCTTAAAAGACCCTATTGAGTTTGCCTCCACCACCACTGACGGCAGCCGATTCCGCTCGCCCACCATCCTCTGTGTGAAAAACTTCCCCCAAACATTTCCCCTGTACCTACCCCCCAGCACCTTAAACCTGTGTCCTCTCGTAGCAGCCATTTCCACCCTGGGAAAAAGCCTCTGAGAGTCCACCCGATCTATGCCTCTCAACATCTTATATACCTCTATTAGGTCTCCTCTCATCCTACGTCTCTCCAAGGAGAAAAGACCGAGCTCCCTCAGCCTATCCACATAAGGCATGCCACTCAATCCAGGCAACATCCTTGTAAATCTCCTCTGCACCCTTTCAATCTTTTCCACATCCTTCCTGTAATGAGGCGACCAGAACTGAGCACAGTACTCCAAGTGGGGTCTGACGAGGGTCTTATATAGCTGCATCATTATCCCCAGGCTCCTAAACTCAATCTCTTGATAATCAGATATATCAAGTGTGCAACAAACCAGCAAATATACAGCAAAATTAATGACAAGGATATCTGTGAAAAGTTTTACCTTACCAGCTCCAGCAGCATTTCTTTCATTGTTGGGCTATCCTCCCAAGATGTGACATTGATGGATTTTGGGGTTCAAGACCTACTTGCTTGCTACAGAGATGGACTTTCTAAACATAGCAGTGATCTGCAAGAAGGCAACATTCATACATTGTCACAGAGGAGGAGACCAGCAAATATTCGAGCAACTCATATAAAACACATCTACACTTTAAATGGTGGTAAATGCTCTCAAAAATTGCTTTGATTGTGATAATTGAATAATAGATATTCTACCAGACATGCTGCCAGGTAAGTCAATTCAACAATATATGGCAGCTTTGTGGCCATTAGCTTCTACATGTAAATTTGACACACCAACCAATGAACTACTTCATGACCAAATAATTGAAAAGACTTTAATCCCATGAATTAGGGAACATCTCCTCAGGGAGGATGATGATTAAATCTTCCAAAAAACCTTAACCTCGCCAGTCCAAATCGAATCTGTCGTGTTAGATGTGAAGAATTATTTCCTCATTGTACTGAGGTTAGAACACAGAACATAGAAAAACTACAGCACAAAACAGGCCCTTCGGCCCCACAAGTTGTGTCGAACATATCCCTACCTTTTAGGCCTACCTATAACCCTCCATCCTATTAAGTCTCATGTACTCATCCAGGAGTCTCTTAAAAGACCCTATTGAGTTTGCCTCCACCACCACTGACGGCAGCCGATTCCGCTCGGTGTGAAAAACTTCCCCCAAACATTTCCCCTGTACCTACCCCCCAGCACCTTAAACCTGTGTCCTCTCGTAGCAGCCATTTCCACCCTGGGAAAAAGCCTCTGAGAGTCCACCCGATCTATGCCTCTCAACATCTTATATACCTCTATTAGGTCTCCTCTCATCCTACGTCTCTCCAAGAAATGCACCCTCAGACTCAAGGTTGCAGACACAATTTTCCAACCAATTTAAGTGCAAGGATTATGGACAAAGATTACTCAGCAGTCTCATGTCTCGCCATGGTCAGGTAACTGCACAACCATGCCCAAATTGTGGAAATGCTCATCAACTCACAACACCATGTACAGTTCGAGGGAAAAGGTAAAACGCATGCTTAATGTGGAACCATTTTGCAAAGATGTGCAGTTTGCTGAAGAAGAAGACTTCATCAGTTCTACATGTAGAGGAGTCTCTTCCTGAGAGATATGCCATCATGAAAAGTAAAGCATTGGGTAATTTTAAGGATCGCTCAGTCGAGATCGTTGGCTTCTCCATGTCGCATCTCATCGATGATGGGGTGAAAGTATCAACTTTGAGTGGCAAACTCTACCATCAGTATTTTTACTACTTTGTCTCACTCCTGTGACAGACACTCTTTAGATTTAGAATAGCTCAATTATTCTGGAATTAGGAAGAATCATAGTTCCAGTACGCTACAAAAACATTAACCTAGACAGGTTCACATTCTATGTAGCCAGAGGCAGAAGTCTTATGGAAGTAAACCTTTTCGATAGGCTTGTATTCAAACTTGAAAACACCGTGGGAGCACACAGTAATGTGATTGAAGACAGACAATATATGCCAGTATCCTTCCTTAAAGTAAAATTTATTTATTAGTCACAAGTAGTCTTACATTAACACTGCAATGAAGTTACTGTGAAAATCCCCTAGTCGCCACACACCGAGGCCTGTTTGGGTACAGAGGGAGAATTTGGCATGCCCAATTCACCTAACCTGCACATCTTTGGACTGTGGAAGGAAACCAGAGTACCTGGAGGAAACCTACGCAGACACAGGGAGAACATGCAAACTCCACATAGACAGTGACCCAAGCCGGGAATCGAACCCAGGTCCCGGGCACTGTGAGGAGGCAGTGCTGACCACTGTGCCACCCCTTGTGTCACCGTGCCACCCCTATATAACAGATTTATGGCGATCAAGAGGTATCATGATGCTTCTTGCATTGACACATCAATTGTGCCAGTTACACCAAATTTGAGATGGTTGCTGTTGGCCATAAGACCACAGGCGAAAAAGTAGGCTGTTCAGCTCATCAAGTCTGCTCCACCATTCAATACGGTAGCACAGTGGCACGGTAACACAGTGGTTAGCATTTCTGCTTCACAGCTCCAGGGACCTGGGTTCGATTCCCAGCTTAGGTCACTGTCTGTGTGGAGTTTGCACATTCTCCTCGTGTCTGCGTGGGTTTCCTCTGAGTGCTCCGGTTTCCTCCCACAGTCCAAAAATGTGCGGGTTAGGTTGATTGGCCATGCTAAAATTGCCCCTTAGTGTCCTGAGATGTGTAGGTTAGAGGGATTAGCGGGTAAATATGTAGGGATATGGGGGTAGGGCCTGGATGGGATTGTGGTCGGTGCAGACTCGATGGGCCGAATGGCCTCTTTCTGCACTGTAGGGTTTCTATGATACGATCATGACTAACCTGATCTAATCCTCAACTCCACTTACCCACCTTATCCCCATAACCCTTGATTCCCTTACTGATTAAAAATCTGTATCTCAGCCTTGAATAACTCAGCCTCTATAGCCCTCTGCAGTAAATAATTCCACAGAATCACTACTCTCTGAGAGAAGAAATTCTTCCTCATCTCTGTCTTAAGTCGATGACCTCTTACTCTAAGATTATGCCCTCTGCTCCTAGGCTCTCCCACACGAGGAAACAACCTCTCAGCATCTACCCTATCAAGCCCCCTGAGAATCATATATATCCCAAAAGGTCACCTCTCATTCTTCTAAACTCCAATGCGTACATGCCCAACCTACAAAACTTCTCCTCATAAGAAAATCCCTCCACACCCAGGATCAATCTCGTGAACCTTACTGGACTGCCTTCAATGCCAGTCTATCTTTCCATAGATAAGGAGACCAAAACAGTTCAAATGGTATGATATAGTCAAAATTATGGAGACATGGCTGCAGAGTGACCAGGGATGGGAAAATAACATTCAGGGATATTCAGTATTTAGGAAGGACAGACAAAAAGAAAAGGGCAGTGGAGTTGCTTTGCTGGTTAAAGAGGAAAATAACGCAGTAGTGAGAAAGGATATTAGCTCTGATGATGTGGAATCTCTATGGGTAGAGCTGAGAAACACCAAGGGGCAAAAAATATTAGTGGGGGTTGTATATAGACACCCAAACTGGTAGTGACATTGGGAATGGCACAAACAGGAAATTAGTGATGCATGCAATAAAGGAACGTCTGCAATTATGGGTGACTTTAATCTGCATATAGATTGGGCAAATCAAATTAGTAACAATACCGTGGAGGAAGAATTCCTGGTGTGTATACAGGATGGTTTTCTGAACCAACACATTGAGGAACCAACTGGAGAACAGGCCATCCTAGATTGAGTATTGTGTAACAAGAAAGGAATAATTGGCAATCTAGTTGTGTGAGGCCCCTTGGGGATGAATGACAATAATATGATAGAATTCTTCATCAAGATGGAGAGCGATGTAGTTGATTCGGAGACGAGGGCCCTGAATCTAAATAAAGGAAACTACATTGGTGTGAGGTGCGAATTGGCTATGATGGAGTGGGGAATGTTACTTAAAGCGATGATGGTGGATCGGCAATGGTGAACATTCAAAGAGTGCATGAGCCCTTGATGACATCACTGCTGCAGCCAAAGGAAAGTGAGTAGTTTAGATGCTGTGGTTAGTCAGAAACCTAAGAGGAAGAATTCAAAAATGGAGCTCATAGAAAGATGGGCATGGATTTGAAAAGTGACAGCACGTACAAGGACTTTGGAGAGGAAAGGAAGATTGACTGAGGATGGTAGTTTGCAAGGAAGGAAGGTTCAAGGGTATGTACAATTTGGCCACAATAGATTTACTCTAGTATACTCAGGTACACATTTAAGGTTAGCACTAATGAGGTAGCATAAACATTACAAATCTAGGTTGCATTTCAGTGCAATACTGGAAGCTAAAAAAGAGTGAAATTTCCAATCCTGTAGCTCTTGGAGGAGGCACTGGAGGCTTTCATCAGGGCACTTTCCTGAGGGCCTGATCTGGTGCCCAATGGGTACATAATAGTCAAGACAACCTAATGTTGTGCATGAGCAATGGTATTAGCTAATTTGCTTCTTACTTTGCATTTGGGCACTGTTATGCAGGACCTGAACATTTAGAGAGTGCTTTTAAAGATTTATTGCATGACGTCTCCTGAAGAGTGTGTGTGTGTATAAAATCTACACACTTTCTACACTCAAATTACATCAGAATCACACCAAAATATTTCAATTTGCTTATACCAGGAAACTTGTAGGCAACTCCCTCTGCTGGTAAATGAAGTAACTAACATTGAGGAAATTCAATACATCATCCACCAATGATAATTCCACTTAATTAGGTAAATCTTATTTCTCTTCCTGAACACATGGGAAGAACAATAAACCACATGTCGTTGCTTTTGTGGGCTGATTTGATTGTTTATCGTGTTACCTTTCTTTCAGGCAAACTTCGAACTGATAGTTTTCAGTTCTCGTTTAAGGATTGCGTTTTACAGCACTCTCTGCAAAATCTGCCTGCGTGCTCTTGTATCTGTTTTCTCTCTGTTCCCAGTAAGGGGGAAGCTATGGCGCTAACTTCCGACCCACTCGTGATTTGCCATTAGGCTCTTCAATAAAATCTGGCTATCTTTTTCCCTCCTTTGGACTGTGTGTTGGAGGAAGGCATCTCCTGCTGCTTTCAGAATGAATGGCAGCCATCTGGCTGATGGGTCTGGAATGAGGCAACTGAACTTTACTGCATCAGTTTGAAGTAGTCTGCGAATCATGACGTTTCTCAAATTGGCCCATCTGGTTTTAATACACATTTTGAATGCTTGCAGCTTTTTTAAAAAAAAAGCCTATGCACATTCATTTTGTTTTAAAACACAACATTACAACCCAACTCATTTTTAATTTTGTTCGCCTGAATTAAAAAAGGATCAAAAATCTCAAAATGCTATTCCTCCTCGAGGCACAAGTCTTTGGCTCTGGTTATGCGCCCTATTTTCTTTAACAAACAAGGGAGTTCAGTTTGTCCACACGCATACCGTTCTTATCAGACTTGCAGGTGCAGCCTCCCTCTACAAGTAGCAAGAGCTATTGTGGCAGGTAATGATGAGTTCTCACAGTGCTCAGGAGTTATCGTGATGCATTATTCTTTTCATAGATAGGTCAGTTGTCCTGTCACCCAGGTAATGACACCGGGAGGGCATGAGAGGTAAAGAGGTGAGCATGTCTGCGTTATTCTGCGAGGAATGTGCATGGGGAATAGAACCTTTACTTATCTTGTCAAGGTTGTGTGGTCATTAAATCTCTTCCTGCACTCAATCAGTTATAGGTGGGGTGGTGGGGGGGGGGGGGGGGGGGGCGGGGTGGAGGTTACACTCACTTATTTGATCCTAAAAGCAGGGTAACACCAGACCAAGAAAGGATTTGACTGAAATCCAAGCTATTGCTCGTCTTCGGTCTACTTATTCTGATTTTTGGGGCAGACGTTGCTCTCTGCAGCGAGAGTTCTCACATACAAAAATGCGTGGCGACTTCATTAATAAATTCAAATTGGGATCTGGTGACATAGTTACAACTCCCAATGCAAATTGGTTTCTGTTCGCTTTGCCATCAGTCTCACTGACCAGAGGCACTACAAGTCAGGAGGTGAAAGTTTTAAAGGAACCCTCAGCTGATCTCAGGTAAAATGCTAGACAGTTTTAGAGGACATCTTTGTTGTATTGCATAGTGTTATTTTGTTACCTTGTGAAGCTTTTGCAGTTTTGGCGGCATGGGGGCACAGTGGTTAGCACTGCTGCCTCACAGCGCCAGGGACCCAGGTTCAATTCCTGCCTTAGGTCACTGTCTGTGTGGAGTTTGCACGTTCTCCCAGTGTCTGTGTGGGTTTCCTCCGGGTGCTCCTGTTTCCTCACACACTCCAAAGATGTGTGGGTTAGGTTGATTGGCCATACTAAATTGACCCTAGCGTCAGGGGATTAGCAGGGTAAATATGTGGGATTATGGGAATAGGGCCTAGGTGGGATTGTGGTCAGTGCAGACTCGATGGGCCGAATAGCCTACTTCTGCACTGTAGGGCTTCTATAAATAGTGAAGCAAAAATGACTGCCTTGACCCTAAGCTCTAGAATTATCTTCCTAAACATCTGTACCTCCCTCTCCTCCTTTCAGCTACCCCCTCAAACCTGGCTCTTTAACCAAACTTTTGGTTATCTGTTCAGATACATCCTTCTGTGTCTTGTCATAAAAAATATTTTTATTGATCTCACTCTTGTTAATGACCCTGGAATGTTAAAAGCTCTCCAAATGTAAGTTGTTATTATTGTTGCGAGGATGGCTGAGTAAGTACCTTATCTTCAGTTGCATAGAAGAATTGGATATTGAAAGTTTAGAACCACCAGAAGTGAGTGTAGAACAATTATTGAAGGTTATTTTTGGAAGAGAGATGATGTTGAAGTTGTGATGACACTAAAGGTATACAATTGATGGAACTTGTTGTTTATTTTGTTCTGTTTCTGAGAAAATGGATAAGGGCAAATATAGCAGCCAACTTCAAAGACAGAGCCAAGGATATTCCAACAAATTAAGTTATGCGTGCTCTGTCTGAAGGAAGGTCCTTGGCTCATTGTCTGGTGATGCTTCATCCTGGGTCATTTTTCTTGGCAGCTTTTGTCAGTAGCAGTTTGCCATCGCCTTTCACTCTCAGGAGGGGCAGGATGAGGAGATAGGTCTACATGAACAGAGCACTGCCTGGCCATGTCCCTCTCTCCCAGGGGGCTATAGTGACCTTTGCACCCTCAAGGGGATTCCCTCGACAGATTCTGGATGAACCTGTTGTAAACCTCACCGACGGGACGTCATATCAGCAAAGTAGAAAAATCTAATGAGAGGGAAAGAGCTGGTGACGGGAGTAATTATATTCAAATTTATTGAAATTAATGCACATCAAGTTCTCACTCATTATGTGACCTTATCACATCGTCGGTGAGGGGTAACGAAAATCGGAGATCATGACTTTGCCGGATCTTGAGTCACTGCTGGCGACCATGCGGATGGAGAGTGAGGGCTCGGGATCCCACCCAGTATTCCAGTGAACTTAATGGCTTCCTTCTGATGATTCCAACTTTGATGATTTTACAGACAAGCTTACATTTTGGAGATTTTTTTTCACCTATTCTTTTTCTGTAAAGTTACATATGAAGTAGTCTCCTAGCTTGTACATTTCTAATGTAACTTTCTATTCCTCAGCCTCTACCACTATCGAAGTTGCTATTGTAGAATTTCATTCTTAATTCCCTTTGCTTTCTATCTGCAGAAACATCCTTAAATGAAGTGCACGGCCTTTTCTTAGTATATCCTGAACAGCATAGCCAAATGGGATTAAGTTCCACTTTACCACTTCTGATCAGTGATGGAATATTGTTGAAATATGTCAACTTTAGGGTTTCCATTCTTAAATTACCTCCATTCCCTGTGGTGAAATATTCTCTGTCAAACATGTCTTCTTTAAAGATGTGAGGGAACTGACATAGATGTAAATATTCTTGTATGTCCACTGATAAATCCTATAATTGTAGAATTGTTAGGTCTGATCATCAAGCTATTAGAGATAATAGACTAGTTAATTAATCGAGCTGTCTTGATTTATGCATCCAAATAATGTTAATTAGGAAATAGAATTTCTCAATAATTCAGAAGTTGCATATCATTTTTTTTTAAAAGAGGAAATATAATTCTGGAAGTATTATGTATTGTACTTTAATTATGATAATTAGATATAATTACACAAATTAAACAAATTACAAATTGCAGTTTTTTTGCATAAAATATTAAGTCTGAATCCCCGGTGTGGAAGCTGTCAAACATAATAGTAATTATGGCCAAAAATGTTCTGTAATTACATTGAAAAACTTTTTTTTAGTCTTATGTAGGCTGGATGTTATTAATTCAATTATATTCTTTCCTTCATATTCTTGTCAAATAGAAAGAATTTAGTTTAAACTTTGTCCCATTCACCCATTTTCCCTGGATTTGCTGAAACATATTGGCTCCAGGCTAATTAATGCCTCGATTTTAAAATTTGCATCCTTGTTTTCAAATCCCTCCATGGTTTCACTGCTGCCTTTCTCGATAATCTTCAATGAGATATCCACACTCTTCTAAATCTGGCTTCTTCAGCAACTTCGTTTTTAACGGCTGTGCCTTAAGTTGCCTGGGCCCTAGGATTTGGAATTCCCTCCATGAATTTTGCCACCTCCCTACCTGTTTCGTCCTTTCGAATGCTCTTCAAAACCTATGTCTTTGTCCAAGCTTCTGACCATCTGTCCAAATACATCCTTTTGTGGCCCTGTGTCAAACTTTGTTGAATAACACTCCTGCGAAGTGCCTTGAGAGGTTCTGCTATTTTCAACCCAAGTCTACAAAATTACAAGCTATTGTGTTTGTTAAGCGCTTATCACACAGGCATATACCGTGGAATTGATGTTTTGAAAATGTTAAAGATAATTACATTATTGTAACAATTTAAAAATTTCCTTTGCAACTTACTGACACATTAGGGAATAACATTGGTCAGTGAGATCACATCTAATTATCCCTGAAAAGTAGCAGGCCAGAATGTTACCACTGTGAATACCGCTTTGTGGAGCGAGTGGTGGAAAGTTCAATAAGAGAGATCGGGACCTTGGTGGATTATGACAATAAATTGATCCTGATCATACCTTGTACTTTGGCAATGTGCCAGACATATTTCTTTTAATACGTGTCTTTTGTTTGATTCTATTCTTCACTATAATCCCACTCACCGTATTGCACATGGTTTATGTCATGGTCTGCCTGGTGTGAACTCTAAATCTGCCTCATATTATACATCCTATTCCCTGTAAGAGTACCAAAAACAAATGCCTGCTTTATGGAACATCTTATTTGAAATTGTGGTGTCACATATTCTATTTCCACAAACTGTGTTAACATTTCAAAAGTAGAAAACATAGTCTATCCCTTCAAGATACCATTTTGACATTATTCTAACCATACCGCATTACTGCTTATATACTTCTGTATTGCTACCATGTGAGATTTTACCAAATCTTACGTTACTTGATGTGGAAAAATCACCACAAAGTATGTTCAGTTCCTGATAAATTGTGGTCCAACACTACAATACCAACTATTAATTCCCCAAATGGGAATCAGTGTATGACTAAGTGTTTTGAACAGGAATGTTACAGGACAATGAAACCATAAAAGAGATTATTTTTACCTGACAAATCACATGTTACGATGTTGCATTTGTTTTAGTTTGAAGTTACTGTGAAAATCCCCTAGTTACCACATTCTGGCGCCTGTTCAGGTGCACTGAGGCAGAATTTAGCATGGCCAATGCACCTAACCAGCATGTCTTTTGGACTGTAGGAGGAAATTGGAGCACCCAGAGGAAACCCATGCAGACATGGGGAGAACATACAGACTCGGCACAGACAATGACCCAAGCCGGGAATCGAACCCAGGTCCCTGGCGCTGTGATTCAGCAGTGCTAACAACTGTGCCACCATGCCGCCATCCCATGGTGCTTCACAAGCAGAGTCTGTCCGTGCTGAGTTAAGGAATAAGAATGGTATTACACTAAGAATATAACATGGAGCACCAAATAGAACTTAGAAATGTTTTCAATAATAAAAGATTTATAATGATGGGAGAATTGCAACTATCTTTAGATGGATTGGGATAAAACAAAAGATTGAAGTCAAAAAGGGCTTTAAAATACATCTGGACTATTTCTAAAATTATTTTGCAGCTTATCAACAAAGAAGGATGTAGAGTCAGTCACATTATAATGGACAAAAGATAAACTTAAGGTAGGAGAAAACGAGGGTTAAAGTGACCATAATCTAATTAGACATTCATTAAAAATATAACAGGAAGAATCGTCAAAGATAACAACTTTTGACTAGGGATTAGCTCATTATAGTTAGTTATTATAGAACCTAGTCCAGATTAATTGCTTGGGAATAATAGTAGATGAAATAGCAGACAAGCAGTTGGTGATACTTAAATATGAACAGAATAAAGTGTAGATTTAATACATTTGGATGAGAAAAATAAAAGGGTGCATCAAAGACTGTAATAGTAAACCAGAGCACCTAGAGGAAACCCACACAGACATGGGAAGAACATGGAAACTCCACACAGTTACCTGAGGCTGGCATTGAACCCAGGTCCCTGGCGCTGTGAGGCAGCAGTGCTAACCAGTGCCATTGTGCTACCCAGATCAGCATTAAGAGAAATAACAACACACATGAAAATTGAAAGCATTATCAAAGATGGGAACCATTTTTGTACTTGAAAGAGAAGAAATGCTGAAGAACTTCACTTCTGATTAACGTGTAAGTGGGACTACAGAAACACTTCAGGGTAACTTGGAAGAGTCATGACTGGAAATAAAGGACGGAATTTAATGATCATCACTGTGAGCTAGAGAGCTGGTGGCACATCTGCCCAAGCCCTTCCAACATCCCCATCCAATTTCATGACAATTGGGTTGGCATGGATGCCTTTGTCGTGGTCAGGGGGAGTCTCCCACTTCTGAGAATTGTTGACTAATCTGATGCTGGCAGCTCTCCAGTACTGTCAGCGCCTCTGGGAATACATGAGGCTCACTGGAGCCTGGAGTGAAGGTAGGTGAGGGGGCCTTATCAAGGCCAGACAGGAAGACTCTGACAGGGGGAAGAGTGCAAGTAGTTTTAATGGCAGGCAGGGGTCTACACCTATGGAAGGCCTTTGCCACTGGCAGGTCTCTTTGTTGGGCATGGATTGCACAAGCAAGAGGCTCCCCCCTACCAGGTCACAGGCATTTCTGTCGTAGAATCCCTACAATACAGAAGGAGACCATTCAGCCCATCAAGCCTGCACTGACAACAATCCCACCCTATTCGCGTAACCCCACACACTTACCCTACTAACGAGGGTCAATTTAGTATGGCCAATCAACCTAACCCACACATCTTTGGACTGTGGGAGGAAACTGGAGCACTCACAGGAAACCCAAGCAGACATGGGGAAAACGTGCAAACTCCACACAGTGACCCAAGCCGGGAATCGAACCTGGGTGCCTGGCACTGTGAGGCAGCAGTGCTAACCACTGTGCCACTGTATCATCCTGTCAAGGTCTATATGTGGAGAGTTGTCCACATGGTGTGACCCTACCTGTCACTGGTAGAATACCAATAGTGGCAGGTAAAGGCCATTAATTGGTCTGTAAGTGGCCACTTAAGGACCTCAATTGGCCTCTGGATGTTCCTTGATCCTTCCCACCATAGACTTAATTGGGCAGAAATCAGGATGACCATGTGGTCTTCACTCCATATCTTCCTGCCCCATTATATGGATCCTCCCGCCTCCCAGCCCACCTCAGCAGGGAGCATCAAATTCCACCTAAAAATCCAAAGGAAACTGTAATATTAAAGTTAATGGGACTGAAAGAAGTAAAGTCATCAGCCGTAGCAGGTATGCATTCCAGAATACTGAAGAAATTAGGAAGCAGGTAATGATGACAACAGCCATAATTTTCCAATATTCCATACGAATAGGCATTGAGCCCAAGCCTGGCAGATGGAAATTTCCAATAGGAAAAGTGAGAGGTCAGGAAGTTATAGACATCAGTCTGACCTTAATTTCAAAGCCCTAACATTCCAGGCAGACCATGAGACCTGCAACGTGGTGGGACTACCACTTGTTAGTTGATTCTGGATCCCACCTACCACAAAAATGGGATAGAAATGGGCTTTGTACCATATGCAGCACCCCTGAGCTACTGCTCCATGGAAGGGAAGGAGCAGGGGGGAAGTGGGGTGGGGAGGGCGGGTGATCAGGAAATGAAGAGCTCTGAGATTGATTACCTTTGGGAAACTGCACTGTGGATCTCTTTTCTATTTTTGCGCCAAGCAAGGGTGTAAAAGTTGGCTGCAGGATGGATGGAACTGGTGGGATCGCTGTTGGAGAATGTCATCCCACCAGTTGTGCCCCTTGGAAAGACATTGTGGGGGAGGGGGATGGGTATGAAACACACCTATACCTATTCCATCAGCATATTGTTGTTTAACAGTCAGAAAGGGCTACGAGTTGGTGAATCAGTGTCCCATTTGAAACTCCTGACATAGGGCTCTCTTGTACGGAGGTGGGGTGGGGAGCAGGCTGCTTTCCCCATCCCTCCACCCAAGATGACACACTTGCAGGACAGGCTTCCACCACCATAACATGCTGTAAGTGGGTTAAATTGGTTGAGAGTAGGACTTCCACCCCTCAGTGGAACTAAGTCCTTCCCTCGGGAGCTGCTGGCTATTTCAGAAAGAAGGGGGCAGAGACATCATGGGGACTGTTGCGCCAAAGCATGCATGGCATCCCCACCCCCATCACGACCCTCCCCGAATGAGGTGCCCTTCTTTCTTCCTACCCTCTCCCACCTAGACCATAAATAACAGCCTGCCAATTCCTGCCCACCTGTCCACTCCAGTCATCTTATAGTATGGGCACCATATGGGTCAATAGGCTTGCAAACAAGCATAATTGACAGTTCATTAAATTACTTACATACGTCAGGGTTGATTTTAGTGACCACCTAGCCTATTATCAGGATCAGCTCGGATTGGGTGGAAGGTAGCGGGATAGCCACCTAACTTAGTTTACCTGCCACCCCCACCAGAAACACGCATGTATGTAAAACCCAGCCCATGGTGTGAAAAAATATTTGGTTCCTAAAGCTGACAGAAAGGAAAAATAGATGTTGCATTGAAAACAAAAGGAGTTAATTGGGGAAAATGCATGTCTTTCTGATTGGTGGGCCGTTTGTGATGGAATGCTTCACAGAATGGTGCCAATTTACTGAAACAGTTTGGAAATAGGTGCAAGAGGAAACATGTTGGAGTTTTTGCATCAACATCCAGTTTAGGAGCAGGGCAAATGAGGAAAAGAAAGGATTGCTGGAAGACATAGCATAAGTGGAATAGACAAGTAAGTGGCCAGTGCTACTGAATATTACAAAATATGAAGCAATGTTTTTGGAAAGAGCAGTAAATCCTGAACGCCAATGTTCTTAACAGAGTGGAGGAACAAATGTTTCAAGGGGTTTAGATACAGCACACCAATATTTCAAGGCAGAAATGCCAGAGATAGAAAAAAGGCAAAAGGGATTTGGGGTTTTACCAGGTAATGAGCTGCCGATATACCTCTCTGTTGGATATCTTGGCCCTGCCTGACTGCTTTGCACTCGATTTGCTGGAATATGGGAATCCCCTTAGCGACTCCTTTTATGTGATATTTTGAAAAGGAAGAAGAGAATAAAAGGAAGGTTGCAAGGCAGGTTTGATTGCATGGAAATATTTCCCTATAGATTCCAAAGTCTGTGGATTGAACTCAAAACAGCTGCCTGAAGAAAGAAAGCTAAGAGAAATTGTAAATAGAGTTTAAATTAATGTATGTGTTTTAATCTGTTTCTCCTCAGGACGAAAGTGGAATATGACTTCAGCCCCCAACAGATTCATTCACTCCACCATGCTGAGAAATGAACAAACTTGTAAAACGACTTGCTTCAACCTCAAGCTAAGTATATTTGTTGATAAGTGTTAAGTGGATTCAATTTTTTTTGTATTATTTACTTCATTGCTATTGAACAAAAGCATTTGCATTGAATTCCCCGCATGGTTCTATTCAATCATACAGCTAAAATAAATGAAATGTACCAATAATAATTTGTGTTTTGCATTTTCCCAGCTTCAGAGGCAGCTGTGGTTCAGTCAGTAGCACTTTCACCTCTGAGTCACAAGGTTCTTGGTTCAATTCCCACTCCAGGATTTTGAGCACAGATATCAAGGCTGAGCCTCCAGTGCTCCGGTGAGGGAGTGCTGCACCATCGGAGTAAAAGATCCCATGGAATTACTTTGAACAAGAACAGGGGGATTTATCCCTCCTGGGGTCCTGGCTCATATTTTTTCCCTCAATCAACATCATGGTCCTGATCCCAAAGCTGTTTATGGGAGCATGATGTGCTCAAATTGGCTGCGGTCTTTCCTAAATTGGCTTCACTTCAGAAGCCCGTCGATAAAAGCAAATTACCATGGATGCTGGAATCTGAAACAAAAAAACAGAAAATGCTGGAGAATCTCACCCCTGGGTCATCCAGACTTGAAACATTGGCTCTGTTCTCTCTCCACAGATGCTGTCAGATCTGCTGAGATTTTCCAGCATTTTCTGGTTTTGTTTCATTGACTGAAAGGATGTGAGATGTCTGGTGACTGTGGCCAGAATTCTTCAACCTGACCCCTAGCTCGGATTATTTGGTTCCGCTGCTGCGAATGGAGATTTGGCTGAATGCCGAATTCTCCGTTCCCGCTGGCAGCGGTAGTGGGGCATGCAAGACCGGGGAACTCCGGTCTATATAAATGCACTATAAAATAAATAAGAACTGATCACGAGCGATTTTTTATATAACTTGACAATCATAAGCTAATTAATGTAAACAATGTTATGTTTAGCATGTAAACCATGACTGATGCAACTCAAAGCTGAGTACTTGCCATATTATTTTGTTATATGAATATGTTGCATTTTGAATATTCATTATTTTAGAAAGTTAGAAAAAATATTGGACGAAGTTATATCATATGAGATCAACTTGTCCTTTTCTCGCATGATCTAGGCAGTACAGTGGCACAGTAGTTAACATTGCTGCCTCACAGCGCCAGGGACCTGGCTTCAATTCCCGGCTTGGGTCGCTGTCTGTGCGGCGTCTGCACATTCTCTCCTTGTCTGCATGGATTTCCTCCAGTTTCCGGTGCTCTGGTTTCCTCCCACAGTCTGAAAGATGTGCTGGTTCGATGCATTGGCCATGCTAAATTCTTCCTCAGTGTACCCGAACAGGCGCCTGAGTGTGGCAACGAGGGGATTTTCACAGTAACATCTTGCAGTGTTAATGTAAGCCTACTTGTGACACTAATAAATAAACCTAAACCTAATCGTCTGAGCAGAATATTTTCATTCTCCGAAGTACTTGTATTGCAAACCATGTCTTTGTCAGAACCGGTGTTATGATATATAAGGCAAATTCCAATTTCCTAAAAAAATCGCACATACTATATTGTCACTTCTTTTTCCCACTGGATCATTCCTAACAATATATGGATCTACATCTGGGTCTAGTTGAAAAAATATTATACTTTGCAAGGCTGCTGCATGATCCTCACAGCAGCTTTACATTGTAACAGGCACTCAAAAAATGCTGCAACCCACAATACTCCCCTCATGTCATATTTTATTTGTTTGCACTCTCCATTTTTCACATGCTCACATCAAACTGGCACCAACTCTTACTCTGATTTTTCTCAAGATGATAGAGCTGTGAAACTCGTTACCTCCCGCATTCGTCTCTTCTTCTAATCTTCAGAAAGGGTGTCTCATCCTAGTGGGTGACTGAGCTGTTTACCACAGAGCTCCCCAGCCCACATACAAACAACAACCAGCCATCTGTGCTAAAACACAAACTAATATTGCAAAGTTAGATGCACGTTAAAACATTCCAAACTAAGGATTAACGTTGCCTCACTAAACTCCTCATATAAAAGCACTGTCACATTTTTGAAAGTTTTGACCAATTTTTCACAAAATATATTTGGGAAACAGTTACCTTTAAATGTTGACTTTTCCAAGCGAAGCATTTTCAGAGATGATAAAATCAGACAATGCTGGAAATACTCGAAAGGTCAGGCAGTATCCGTGGAGGGAGAAACGAAATGAACATTTCAGGTCAATAGCCTTTTGTCAGAAGTGGGAAAAGTTAGAAGGTTTGTAACAAGTGGAAGGATGGAAGGTGAGAAAGAACGATAGGGAAGGTATGTTACAGAATGGAGGATAGGAGGGAATAAGGGCGACACGGTGGTTAGCACTGCTACCTCACAGCGCCAGAGACCTGGGTTCAGTTCTGGCCTTGGATGATTGTCTGTGTGGCGTTTGAACATTCTCTCCGTGCTTGCGTGAATTTCCTCTGGGGGCTCCGGTTTCCTCCCACACTTCAAAGATATGCAGGTTAGGTTGATTGGCCATGCTAATTTTCCCCTTAGTGTCAGGGGGATTGGCAGGGTAAATACATGGAGTTACAGGGATAGGGCTTGGGTGGGATTGTTGTCGGTGCAGGCTCAGTAGGTTGAATGGCCTCCTTCTGCACTGTACTGGAGGAGGTGTGAATGGTGGAGTAATGAACATCTGTCATGCAAAAACAAGAGAAAAATGAGTTGAAACTAAAACCTGCAAAGAGAAAGGGAACAAAATGGGAGCAGAGGTTCAAAATTGTTGAACTCAATATTGAGTCCGTAAGGTTTAAAATGCCTAATTGAACAATGAGGTGCTTAAAATGACTTTAATTGGAACACTTCCGGAAGCTTATGACAGACAGGTCAACGTGAGAGGAAGGTGACAAACTTAAATGAAAGGTAACTTGAAGCTCAGGATCATCCTCACAAACTGAATGGACGTTTTTAGCAAGTAACAAAATCTTCATTTGGTCATGGACTGACACGAAGGTTTCAATGGAGGCACCGGATAACCATAGAATCCCTACAGTGCAGAAGAAGGCCATTCGGCCCATCGAGTCTGCACCAACCACAATCCCTATTCCCGTCACTCCACATATTTACCCTGCTAATCCCCCTGACACCAGGGTCAATTTAGCACGGCCAATCAACCTCACCCGCACATCTTTGGACTGTGGAAGGAAACTGGAGCACCCAGAGGAAACCCACGCGGACACGGGGAGAATGTGCAAACTCCACACAGACAGTGACCCAAGGCGGGAATTGAACCCGGGTCCCTGGCACTGTGAGGCAGCAGTGCTAACTGCTGTGCCACCGTGCCATCCCTAAATGATGGTAATAGAAACACAAACTGACAGGTTGGATTTTAAGGAGGACAATATTTTGTCATCCTCGTAATGTTAGAATGCAAAAGGGCAGATTCGATTACAGAGAGCAAAATTGGATAGTCCATGCAAATTAGAAAGGGCAGGAAGCTGAGGAAAAATGGAGGGATGGCTCTGTTAATTAATGATGGTTTTAACATGATAGAGAAGGATGACCTAAGTTCACAAGATCAGGATATAGAAACAGTTTGGGTACTGATAAGAAATGATAAAGTCAAGGAGACACTTGTGGGACTGGTGTACAGACCCCCGAACAGTAACCACAAGGTAGGAAGGGATATAAAAGAAGAAATAATGGGAGTGATGCGCGATTAAATCACTCGGGAGGCTAGATTGTACCCGGGAAATAAAGGCTTTTATTACTAACAAGAATGGAGCACACTATATACAATACAATCCCAGACTAAAGGGTCACCAGGCAGTGCAGTGACCTTTATACTTCTCCAGGTAGGCGGAGCCAACTGGAGTGTACCACAGAACAATATCAACAGGTAGAACAGCCCAACCCTAACCCCAACAGTGACAACAGTAACATATCTACAAATATCCATAGTGCTGACCATCTATGGTTCAGTACTCATAGTGGTAACCAACTATGGTTCACCACAGGGAGCTTGTCAGAAATTTGTGTTAATAAACAGAGGGGATGTTAATCTACATACACACTGGAAAAATCAAATGGGCAAAGGTAGTTAAGGTGAGGAATTAATTGAATGTTTTTGGAATAGCTTCTTCGAACAGTATATTGTGGTGCCAACCAGAGATCAGGTTATACTGGACCTGGTATTGTGTAACAGGATAGGATTAATTTATGATCTCACACTGAAGGTGCCCCTAGGTAACAATGATCATAATATGATTGAAGTTTATGAGTTTGAGGGAGAAAACAGTAGGTCTAATACTAGTGTCTTAAACTTAAATATGGGATATTATAAGGGCAAGAAAGTAGATCTAGCTGAAGAGAACTGGAAAATTAGGTTAAAGGATAGGGTTAATGGAGATATAATTGCAGACATTTAATGGGGTCTTTCAGAATTCGCAGAATACTTACATTCCATCAAGAAAGAAAAATTCCACCACTTATGGTTAACTTAAAAAGTTAAATATCGTGGCTGGAAAATTCCAGGAGGATATTTCGGTTCCATCAAAGTAAATGGGCATTTGAATAGCCTTCTACAATTGCTGTGGTGGGATCTACCATGCTGGGCGTAAAAAATCAGTCTAGTATCAAACTTGAACAAAAACCATGGGAGAGATTCGGCCGGGAGACTTGAGCAGAGGTCGTTTCACAGGCTCCCTGCTGGGCACCACGGTTCCCGCGAGTCTCAGAGCGCTGGAATTTTGGTGCCATCAGCTCCGTGCCAATAGAATCATAGAATCCTAGTGCAGAAGGAGGCCATTCAGCCCATCAAGTCTGCACCAACCACAATCCCACCCAGGCACTATCCCCATAACCCCATGCATTTACCCCAGCTAGTCTCCCAGTAATCGGCATGGAGCTGCATAAATTATGGTAATGTTCATTACCCTAACATTTTCATATCATTAGTGGGCCCCAGACTGAAGTCTTTGGTGCTGCTAGCCTCTCGCCCCTCCTCCCTCCTCCCACCCCTTGCCAGGAGTGGTTCACTTCAGTGGGGTTTAGTATAGCTCCCCACTTGTGGAGAGCTGGTGGCCTGACCCCGCTGGAATGATGGGGGGGAGGGGAACAATTGAGGCAGTACAGGGGGTCAGGTGTCAGGGAGGATTGCCCCCTGGGCATTGCCACCTTAGCAGTGCCAGCCTGGTACTGCCAAAGGAGCAAAGTGCCAATGCCCGGGGGGATCTTGGCACTTCCCACGGGGCGTTGGGTAATGATTGTTGGCCAGCAATCAAGCTGGCCAGCAATCGGGAGGCCGGCAGGCAGGGGCCACTGTGCATGCACCGATCTGTCTTTGCCGAGATCAGCGCATGCGCAATGGCCCACTCAGCACAATGCTGCCGGCCTCTCCAGCGGGAATAGTACCTTCCCCCCCCCCGCTTTTTGGACCAACTCAGCAGTGCACAGAGTGTGGGAGATTCATTTTGAAATTGCTCTGAAAAAAAGTGTGATTTACTCCAGTTTTTACGCAAATTCGACGCATAGAATTATTTAATTATTTTGGGAAAATCGCCCTCCCATATAATTGTGAAAAGATAGGTGGCAGATCAGAAAATTGGGCAGAATATTGAAAAGGACAAAGAATGACTAAAAGATTAGCAGTGAGAGAAAAATTAGAGCATGAGAGAAAGATAGATAGAAATATAAAGATGACAGTAAAAGTTTCTATTGCTATTTATAAAGCAAAAGCATTAACAAAGTGAGTGTTAGCCCTATAGAAAGTGAGTCTGGGGTATTATAATGGAAAATAAAGAAATAGATGAACAGGCATTTCCATCACTCATCACTGTATAGAGACTAAAGGAAAGTCAGGAGCTGGGGAATGCATAGCTGCCTCTTATATTGAGGGAAACAATTCAACAGAATCTAACATTGATCACTCAATTGAATGCATTCACAGAGCAAGAAGGAGGGGAGAATGCAGGCTGCAGGCAATGCCACCTTCTAATGTAAAGTAAAGTTTATTTATTCGTCACAAGTAACACTTACATTAATGCTGCAATGAAGTTACTGTGAAATTTCCCTAGTCGTCACACTCTGGTGCCTGTTTGTGTCAATCCACCTAACCAGCACGTCTTTCAGACTATGGGAGGAAACCGAAGCACCCAGAGGAAACCCACGCAGACATGGGGAGAATGTGTAAACTCCACACAGACAGTGACCCAAGCCGGGAATCGAACCGTGGCACTGAGGGGCAGCAGTGCTAACCACTGTGCTATCGTGCCACCCACGGTGATGAGAATTTGCTTTGATGAGAATGAGGAGGATGGACCGACACCAATTGGCACAGCTGAGTAAAGACCACTGTCCTGAGGAACAAGAGTCAGGGGGAACCCCAGAAAGTCCCAGATGCTAAGAAGGAGGGTCCAAGTCCATGAAGCTTTTGGTGCAACCAAGAGTCCATAGAAGACGCTGCTGATACATGGTGATGAGCGACAAATAGGGCCACAGATGCCTTCACTTGCCTAGGGATGTTGTGGCTCGTATTTGTCACATTCTCTGTGAGGAACTCACACCGCACAGACTTGGAGGGCACCATGCTGGTAGCTCTGAAGGTTATGTTAGTTCTGCATAGATAAAACAAGCCAGGCTGTCAAATCTGTGGAATTCGCTGTGATCTTGCTTTTCCAGCAAATGCAGGGTATCAACAACTACACACATGGGGCCTTGAGAGTTCCCTGGCACCAGCTTGTGAGATTCATTAATAGAAAAAGATTTTACTCTCTGAATCTTCAATTAATTTGTGATCATAGAATGCAGATCCAGCATGTTTACGCTAGGTACCCAGGAAGCTCACTCCCAAGTGCCAGAGATATTTGAGGGAGCTCAGTGCATAGAGATTTGACTCCTGATTGATAAAGGGGATCCCCTAAAGTCGTGGAGAATGACACCCATTCATCGTCCAAATGCATTTGAGGAGAGATATGATGTTGCACATTCAGCCACAAGGTCCTTAATATAGGAGACTAGTGACTTCTTAAAGATGCATTTCAGATGTTTGGATTGATCAGGCATAGCTCTCCAAACTTATTGTTGTTTGATGATCCCCACACAACCTAGTTCTGCAAAGGGTTTTTCCATAGGGAGACATGTAGGAGCTATATGTCTCCTTGTTTGAGGAGGACATTGAAGGGGATGAATCTGAAGAGGACAAGGATTTGGAAGCGCCACAGGAGGATATAATTTCACAGGCATGATACAGAAGATGCTTCTGTGATAACTACAAGATTCCAGGAGGAATAAAGTGAAAACAATTTGTTACAAGCACAAGTCCCTTGACGCTTCAATACAGAAGGGACAACAACACCGTAATAGGCATCTTCAACATATCACAAAAGGTCATCAAATGACCACGCAAGATGCATAAGTCACCTTCAACCCTGGCAGGTCAAATGGGATGAAGGAGTACAATATAAAGGGAAAGACTCTTAGTACTGTGGAGGATCAGAAGGACCTTGGGGTCCGGGTCCATAGGACTCTAAAATCGGCCCCGCAGTTGGAGGAGGTGGTTAAGAAGGAGTATGGTGTGCTGGCCTTTATCAATTGAGGGATTGAGTTTAGGAGTCCGGGGATAATGATGCAGCTATATAAGACCCTCGTCAGACCCCACTTGGAGTACTGTGCTCAGTTCTGGTCGCCTCATTACAGGAAGGATGTGGAAAAGATTGAAAGGGTGCAGAGGAGATTTACAAGGATGTTGCCTGGATTGAGTGGCATGCCTTATGAGGATAGGCTGAGGGAGCTCGGTCTTTTCTCCTTGGAGAGACGTAGGATGAGAGGAGACCTAATAGAGGTATATAAGATGTTGAGAGGCATAGATCGGGTGGACTCTCAGAGGCTTTTCCCAGGGTGGAAATGACTGCTATGAGAGGACACAGGTTTAAGGTGCTGGGGTGTAGGTACAGGGGGAATGTTAGGGGGACGTTTTTCACACAGAGGGTGGTGGGCGAGTGGAATCGGCTGCTGTCAGTGGTGGTGGAGGCAAACTCAATAGGGTCTTTTAAGAGACTCCTGGATGAGTACATGGGACTTAATAAGATGGAGGGTTATAGGTAGGCCTAAAAGGTAGGGATATGTTTGCCACAACTTGTGCGGCCGAAGGGCCTGTTTTGTGCTGTAGTTTTCTATGTTTCTATGTTTCTAATGTTGGGGTCATCCTAGGAAGGCGCAGTAGCCTAGGTACCATGTGGCCGCTATGGCAGCATAGTGCACATCCTTAAGCAAGTACAACATAATGCAGTTCTTTCAACTGTGATGCCAGAGTGTCAGTGGCCATGGCATCTTGCAAGAGACTGAAATGCTATTGCGCATGTAAATGAACCAACGTGAGAGCAGAATCTCAGCAGTTTCTCAGTAATTACTCTGTCCATACCCCTCGGGATCTTGAATGCCTCCATCAAATCGCCTCTCAGCATTCTTTCTCCAGGGAAAACCGACTCAACCTTTCTAATCTATCCTCAAACCTTCAGAACTTTATCCCTGGAATCATTCTTGTGAATGTCCTCTGCACTCTCTCCAATGTCTCCATAACCTTCCTCAAGTATGGAGTCCAAAACCGGATGCAATACTCCTGTATTGCTGTATCTTTTTTAGTGCCACATGCGCTGACCTCCTTGGTGACCATCTCCCAGGCTGGCATCTCTTACTCCCTCTTACTCCCATTCCTCCAATTCATTGATATAAATTGTAAAGGGTTGAGGCCAAAGCACTGATCCCTGTGGAACTCCATCGCCATATCTTGCCAACCTGAAAATGACCCATTAATGCTTATTCTCTGATTCCTGCTAACTAACCAATCCTCTATGCTCGAAGAAATTGTTCAAAGGATATCAGGTCCTGGGCATTTGTCAGCTATTAATCTCTTAAATACCTTCAATATTTTTTTCTCTGTTAATATTAATTATCTGAAGTTCCTTACCATGATTAGCACCTTAGGCTGGAGTTTATTGCCCTCTCCCATGGTATGTTTGGTCTTGTCTGTGGGTCTCTGTCTGTGTGGAGTTTGCACATTCTCCTCGTGTTTGCGTGGGTTTCCTCCGGGTGCTCCGGTTTCCTCCCACAGTCCAAAGATGTGCGGGTTAGGTTAATTGGCCAGGTTAAAATTGCCCCTGAGATGCGTAGGTTAGAGGGATTAGCGGGTAAATATGTGGGGGTAGGGCCTGGGTGGGATTGTGGTCGGTGCAGACTCGATGGGCCGAATGGCCTCCTTCTGCACTGTAGGGTTTCTATGATTCTATGTATATTTGGTGATGGGAACGTTTAATTCATTGGGGAGATCGTGGGACTCCACTATCTTACTGCCACTTCTCCAATTAAGTTAGTAACAGGAAGGTCCATGAACAGCTTTCTGCCCCGTCACCATTTGAAGCTAAGGCAAGTGGGAGCCTCGTGCTGCAGAAAGCAGTCCCACTGTCAGGCACTCAGTGAAGGATCAAAGGACCCAACATTAGCAACAGAGATGCCCATTGGCAGCCACCCACCCTGCCCTTGTGCTGATTCCCACCCACCTCTCCCTTGTGCCACCCTGCGTTCCCCTGAACACCATCACTCGCCTGTGCCTACGTCCATGCCAATCCTAAGCCTCAGATGGATTTAGTAACCTCCCCAGTGACACTGGCGAGCAATGATTGGCCAGCAGCTCTCGGTGGGTGGGGCATCCAACCCCAGGATTCTTGATCCCTGAGTTAAGGTCCCAGTTGTTGATAGTACTAGGAGTAGGGGACACAGATATAAGGCAAAAGGGACAGGGGGATATGAGGGAGAACATGTTTAATGCAGTATGCAGTAATGATCTGGAACTTGCTGCCTATAAGAATGGTGGAAATGGAAACAATTAATGATTTCAAAAGTAAAATGGACCAGCAATTGAGGGAAATAAATTCACAGGGTAATGGGGACAGAGTGGGAGAATGAGACTGACTGGATTGGTCTACATGGTGTTACACTGGACTAGATGGACCAATAGCCTCCTTTTGTTGCATTATCACTTGACATTGATTGGGAATAATGGTCTGAGTAGTGGCATGAAGTGAGAACCAAAAGATTCACCACATGCTGTACCACTTTCTGTAGACTTGAGTACATTGAACATCAGCACAATTCTCCCAACTTCTAACTAACTCAGCAATAGTCAATAGAAATCAATCAGCAACTAACCTGAAAGTGGTTGCTGACCTCTTAAAATTGCACTGCTGAATGGGTCATTCTTTCTTCTGTACACATGTTTAGTTGTGCAAAATTCAGAGAAAGTCTTAGTTTGGGCAGTAAAGACAAAATTGCGTGGCTTTACATGCTGACAACTCACCTGCTCACTCCACATGCATTCAGCACATGCCTCCTGTGCTCGTAACTAACACAAAATGGCTCCTGATAGAGCCCACACCAACAATGCTCTCACACATTGTTGGAACAAATTGGACCAACAAATGTTGATTCTTGTTTCAATTATTAATCGTGTGGGGGAATAAAATATGCGTATTATTTTCTATTATTGTACTAAGACACACTGAACTGATTGAACTGAGTGCATTAGATCATGACGATTGATCTCTATACTCACCTGATGTGAAGTAGGGCAGCATAACTATTTGTGCCTAGCTGCTCCTTACAAATGGGTTTCTCGCTCTGTCTCCAGGCTTGTCCTGGCTTGAGACAATTCACACCTCTTTCGCCTGTGACTATCCCTCTCTCAACTCGCACTGTCTGTACCTGTAAAGATGTGTTCACCTCAAAAGACTCGCATTCCAACCATTATCTTGCAATTGTATTTTTGTCTATATATGCCCCATTTGTGAAACCTACCTCTCCACTCACCTGATGAAGGAGCAGCGCTCCGAAAGCTTGTGATTCCAAATAAACCTGTTGGACTTTAACCTGGTGTTGTGAGACTTCTTAGTGTGCCTACCCCAGTCCAACGACGGCATCTCCACATCAGAAAGATTGAATAGGCCCATGGAGCACATGTTAAAGACATGTTTGGATTAATAAAGTGCCATTATTGTTTATAAGTTTTAAATTATTACAGCATCTCCCAATTAATTAAATACTTGGTTAATTAAAACATTTGATTATTCTTCCACTCATTATGCAAGCATTTGATGATAGTAAGTTGTCTAAGTTGTTTGTCATTCTAAATGTTACATTTCCGGAATTGGATAAATACATCAGCATAAATGTCACAGAAATTACATCTTCATCTCTTAACAAACTTAAAGATAAGCTATTAAAATAGTTTCCAGAAATTGGCGGGGAGATTCTCCCATCCCGCTGCGCTGCTTCTTTAGCGCAGCGAGCCGGGAGACTCTAGCGGTGGCCAATTCACACGATACACGTTGGGCATCCAGGCCTCCGCGCATCTCCCAGTCTAAATTTTTTGGTGTCAACGGATCCACGTTGAAAATCAGTGTAACGGACATTAGCATGCGTTTACATACCTTTCCACCTGATTAGCAGGTCCACAATCCGAATATCCGCCCCCGCCAGCATCTCTCCCCCACTCTGCCATGACGTCATGCTGGAGGGGTTTACAACTGGTGTGTAAAAGTCAGGACCTTGCGTGGCAGCGTTGAACAGGAATAAGGAGGTAAATGTTATCGAGCTGCAGCCCCTGGAGTGCGGGGGAAGTTGGAGGCAGGGCTCGGGAATTTCTGCTTGCTGTGGGGAGGTTCCTGGAGAGCTAGAAGTGCTGTCCCCAGGTCCAGGAATGTTCCATGTAGTCTCTGTGGGGTAGGGTGGGATCCTTTACTGAGTGCTGGTCAGGCTGCTGTCTGCAGCCACTGCGCTGTGATTTTGTTCGAGCTGTGGGGTGTGGTAAGAATCTGGACTGAGTGCTGGGGTTTTAGGGAGGGGGGGGGGGATGTGCACCATGTGCTGCTTGAGGGCTCATCAGTTCAGGCAGCTGGTGCTCCAAGCAGGGGTGCTCAGGTTAACATAGACACTCACATTGCATGTACTCTGCAGTGAATGGGAACCCATCTTGTGATAATTAGGAGGCAGCCTGTGTCCCTGACCTGCAACACATGCCTGGAAGGGAATGCTGTAGTGGCACCCATGGCAATGGCTCAAGGGAGTGCAGTGGTCCCTGCTGTGTTAACAATGATAATTGTAGGCAACCTAATCAGGTGACGCATGGCACCACAGATTGTGCTGCGTTGCCAGCACCACAAGTGGGGGCACTGGGCCCAGTGAGGGATTGCGGGGTGGTGGGGGGGCGGGGGTGTTGGGGAGGTGGGGGTGGGGAGGCAGTGCTGGGGTAGATACAAGCAATGACATGTATCTATCAATCTCTCTCTCTCTAACCCCCATCATGCAGAACGGATCTTGGTCTTATTGATTTCGAGCTGGCCATCATGGTAGTGGCTGAGGAGAGGAGTCGGCTCAGGAGGTGGAGGGTATAGCTAGGCCACACCAAGAGCAGCCAGGGTCAAGCCCTCAGGGAGTACCGCAGGGGGCTGCCGCCGATGGCCATGAAGTGGAAGAGCAGTCTCCCGAAAGAGTGGCCAGGAGAAGGAGGAGGCAGAGGCCAAGGCGCTACCGGACCAGAACATCATTCAAGGGGCTGTCGGAGGTCATGTGCTGTCACTGGCTCATCCTATCTGGGGACACGGTCTGGCACCTGTGTGAGGTGTTCACACACCTGGCACCTCAGGGGATGGGCGGCCACCCACTGCCAGTAGAAGTTAAGGTAACGGTGGCCCTTAGCTTCTATGCAACAAGGTCATTTCAAGCACCCAGTGACGACCTTTGTGGAATCTCTCAAGCCTCAGTCCACAGATGTGTTCACCAAGTGACATAGGCCTGCCCGGGCCTTGTTTGCCCGGGCAGGCCAATACATACACTTTGATCTTGAACAGGGTCAACAGGAGGCCAGGGCTGCAGGTTTCACCGCCATTGCAGGGATGCTTCATGTGCAGGGGGCAGTGGACGGGACACATATCACCCTGCGGTCCTCGCGAGGTGAGGGGCAACCATTTGTTAACCGTAAGGGGTTCCACTTGATGTACAAATCGTATGTGACCATCAGATGATCATCATGCAGGTCTGTGCATTCCACACAGGTAGTCATAGAGTCATAGAGGTTTACAGCATGGAAACAGGCCCTTTGGCCCAACTTGCCCATGCCGCCCTTTTTTTTAAAATCCCCAAACTAATCCCAATTGCCCGCATTTGGCCCATATCCCTCTATACCCATTGTACCCATGTAACTATCTAAATGCTTTTTAAAAGACAAAATTGTACCCGCCTCTACTACTACCTCTGGCAGCTTGTTCCAGACACACCACCCTCTGTGTGAAAAAATTGTCCCTCTGGACACTTTTGTATCTCTCCCCTCTCACCTTAAACCTATGCCCTCTAGTTTTAGACTCCCCTACTTTTGGGAAAAGATATTGACTATCTAGCTGATCTGTGCCCCTCATTATTTTATAGACCTCTAGAAGATCACCCCTCAGCCTCCTACGCTCCAGAGAAAAAAGTCCCAGTCTATCCAGCCTCCCCTTATAACTCAAACCATCAAGTCCTGATGTCTGGGTCAGTGGGGAATGGGGAGGGCAGCAATGTCTGGGTCAATGAGGGATGGGGAGGCCAGCGATGTCTGGGTCACTGGAGGATGGGGAAGGCAGCGATGTCTGGGTCAGTGGGGAATGGGGAGGCCAGCGATGTCTGGGTCGGGGGTGGGGCGGGAGATGGGGAGGTCAGTGGTGTCTGGGTCAATGGGGGAATGGGAGACCAGTGATGTCTGGGTCAATGGGGTAATGGGGAGGCCAGCGATCTCTGTGTCGGGAGGGGATGGGGAGGCAGCAGGCCAGCAATTTCCTTGTGTGGGGGGAGGGTGATGAGATATCAGTGATGCCCGTGTGGGGAGAGAGCGGGGTAAGAGATCAGCAATCAGGCTAGCAATCTCAATGAAGGAAATGAGAGACCAGCGATGTCCGTGGCAGGGGTGGGAGGGGGAATGAGAGGCCAGTGATGAGGCCAGCAATGTCCATGGCGGGGGGTGTGGGGGGAGTGAGAGGCCAGTGATGTTCTTGTTGGGGGCGGAGCCAGGGAGTGAGAGGCCAGTGATGATGCCAGCACTGTCCGTGGGGTTTGAGGCTAGTGATCTCAATGCTGGGAGGACTTGTTTAGTGATCTCGCAGAGATGGGCGCATGCGCAGGGCCCCACTCAGTGTGCTGATTTCAGCTTCTTCAGCAGGAATAGGCCTGGCCCCCAGATTTTCAGCATGATTCACGTTAGTGCCCTGTGCAGTGCACGGAGTGTGGGAGATTCATTTTGGAAATCCTGCTGAAATAAACAGCGTGATTTACGATAGTTTTCACGCAAATTCGACACTTAGAATTTTTTGGGGATAGAATCGCCTCCTGGATTTGTTGGCACAACACCTCATTTGTCTGCATTAACAAAGGCCTTAAGAAGACAGCATGCAAGGATGACTATTTACAATACCTGCTTGTATTTATGCAGTGTCTTTAATATAGTGCTTCACGGGAGTGTGATTAAGCAAAATTTTGACAGAGTTACCGAAGGTGATATTAGAGTAGATAATGAAAGCTTGGTCAAAGAGGTAGGTTTTAAGGAGCATTTTGAAAGCAAGATGGTGAGACAGAGGGATAAGGAGGGAATTCCATAGCTGCCAATCATACAGCAAATAAAATCAGGAATTTTCAAAAAGTTGATTTATAAATGTCACAAGTAGGCTTACACTGCAATGAAGTTACTGTGAAAATCTCCTAGTCACCACGCTCTGGTGCCTGTTCGGGTACACTGAGGGAGAATTTAGCATGGCCAGTGCACCCAACCAGCACGTCTTTCAGACTATAAGACCATAAGACATAGGAGCGGAAGTAAGGCCATTCGGCCCATCGAGTCCACTCCACCATTCAATCATGGTTGATTTCAACTCCATTTACCCGCTCTCTCCCCATAGCCCTTAATTCCTCGAGGAGGAAACCCACACAGACACGGGGAGAACGTGCAGACTCCGCACAGACAGTGAACCAAGCCAGGAATTGAATCAAGGTCCCTGGTGCTGTGAGGCAGCAGTGCTAACCAGTACCGGACCAGAGGTATGTGACCAGAACTGAAGAAACGCAGATAAATCATCAGGTTGTAAATCTATATTGGAGCTGTTTTAGTAAGATTAGAAAAAAAATGACCTACCCAGTACAGATCCAGTACCATAATAAAATGACAGAATTGTGTTGCTACCTCTTTAAATAACAGACTGAGCTATGAACTGTTAGAAAGAATATCAACATCCTATAAAGCATTAAACAAAACTTAACCTAGAGGACTTGCAGGAACCTCACATGCACACCACAGGAGGGGAGAGACAGGAAGCAAAGAAATCACATGACAATGACTCATGTACAACAAAGATGTTTTCCACACCACATTTCCCCTCAATAAAAGAAAGGTACTAACTATTTTAGTCTTAAAAAAAAGACACACACACAAAAATGAATTCTGAAATAATTCAAAAAGGAATTTCTGAGCAAAAAAACAACACACCATCACAAGCAGACATTACAAAGTCCTTTAGTGGAGATCGGTGCTGGTGTTGTCTTCCAGATCTGCTTTTAGTGTTCAGAGTTTTGACTGTTGCAGTTGCTGTTACTTGCTTCAGAGGCAGTGACAATTTTCAAAAGACCTGTATTCCAACAAAGTCCTCAATGTCAGGAGTGTTGTTTACAGCTGGTTCACCAGCATGAATCAACAGACAGCGATTGCTGCAGTGTGATGAGTCTCTGACTTGCACATCACAACTTCTATGGCCCACCAAACCTATGCATGTTCCAACACTCCAAGTGCTCTGGCCAGGGCGTTTCCTCCACACTGCATTATCAGAATGCATTGCTTAAACTGGTTTTGTATTCCTATCATAGCAATGAGCCGATGTTTCTTCAAAGGCATATCGACAAGCACATGAAAGTCTTCCTTAGGCAAAATATAACATAGGATTACATAATATTACATAGCATATGTGGCACAGAAACAGGCCATTCGACCCCACCGAGGAGGCCACATTTATTTTCCACTTGAGTCTCCTCCCATTTTCCTTCTCTAAATTTATTATTGTAACCCTCATATAATTTGTTTAGTTTCCTCTTAAATGCATCTTTATTATTCTCTTCAACCACTCCCTCTGGTGGTGGCTTCCACAGTCTCACCACCCTTTGGGCAAAGAAGTTTCATCTTAATTCCCTATTGGTTTTGTTGGTGACTATTTTATATGGATGTCCTCCACACTCTTCTCCACAAGAAGAAACATAGGGTTGAATTTAAAGGCCACAGCAGAGGCCCCATCCATTAGCAGGAAAGCCAGTGGCAACCCCACCATGGCCATTTCCAGGAGCCCCAATGGGAGTAAATGGCCATCAGGCAGTTAACTGCTTGCTCTCAGGATTCCCATGTTGTCAGAGATGCCTGCAAATCAGAGAACCGGCAACTCTTAAGTCACAGCAGCGCCACCGGGAGAGAAAGTCGCTGCTGGCATTGCAATAGGCCCCAGATCAGAAGAATCGTTGGATGCCTAGAAAAGAAATGAATGGGGTGGCTCATCAGGGCTAGTTAGGCATATGCAGGCAAAACGGGGGAGGGGGGTGCTTTTCCAACAGGAGCAGGACTTGCCACTGTGGTCTGGGGCACACTGTGGGACAGAATGTGTCTGATCATGACAAGGCTCTTAAGTGGCCCTTAATTGCCCACTTTAAGGACCTCAATTGGCTTAGCATTGGGAAGGCTGACCTTGACTTTCTCCATCCCTGACTTAATCAGAGAGTCTCAGGAAGGCAACAGGCTGTCCACTGCATGCCTTCCCACCCAATTATATCACCTTCCTACCTCAACACCCCATCCCAAGGGATGAGCGATGGGCATTAGATTCTGACCATTCTCTCTGTACCCACTGTATCAAAATCTTTCAGAATTTTTGAAGACCTCTGCTGGGTCACCCTTAGCCTTCTTTATTCAAGAGAAAAGACACACAACCTGTCGATCCTTTCCTAACCTGCAATCCCACACATTTCTGGAATCATTCCTGTAAAGTTTCTCTGCACCCACTAAAGTGCCTATATCCTTTATATAATATAATGCTACAAACTGCACACACTACTCCGAGGACTGGAATTTACAACCCTCCGAAGGGTGAGTTTTTTGTCAGGAGGTGACACGTTAAGTAGGTCGGGTGGGTAGCCCACCACCTTTCTGCCCACCACCAATCTGATCCCCATACTATGCTGCCCACCACTTAAGACCCTAACTCTGCTTCCGCTGCCATGATACACTGGGCATGGGAAAGTGAGCAGGCTTTTTATTTCGCTAAAATTGACGAAAAGGCAGGACGGAAAGGGGATAGCTCTTTCAGTAGGTGGCTGGGGACCCCCCCACTAAGGTTATACCTTCCACTTTGTGTCTCCCTGTTTGTTTGCCTGGCATTCAAAATCCACCCCCACTCACTCCCTCCCCCCTCCACTCCCCCCACCCCCTCCTCCTCTTCCCACCCACCCCCACTTCATGCCTGATCCCTCCCTGCCCAAAAAGCCCAGGAATTACCTGTCTCCAGCATCTGTGACACTTCCTTATGGGTCTGTTTGCAATCTCAGCCACACCCAGTGCTCTCTTTTGTTGCTGCTCTCGAGTGCGGTATTTGTTTCCAGTGAGAGGCGGAGGTTCACCCTTCGGCTTATTAAGGCCTACCTTTTATAGGTAGGGCAGTTTCTGACCAGCTTTCAGAGTACACCCCTTTCCTGTAAACTTCAGTCCTAAATGTGGTCTAATCAAGATATGATAAATATAAATTTCTTTCTTTTCAATTCTAGAAAATAAAGCCTAGTGTCTGGTTTGCTTTTCTTTATTGCCTTCCTAACCTATGGTACAACTTTTAGTGATTGGTGTAATTGTACTCTGCACCTCGACTTGCCCCTTGCAAGTAATGTTTTCCCTATTATTCCTTCCAAAATATACTACCTCACATTTTTCTATGTTGAACTTCATTTGTCAATGATTTGCCCATTCTGCAAGTTTATTAATGTCCTCTTGTAATTTGTTGCAGCCCTTCTCACTATTGGTATCATCTGCAAATATAGAAATGGTAGTTTTGATTCCAAATTCTAAATTATTCATGTAAATTGCAATTAGCAGCAGTCCCCAGCACTGATCCTTGTGGAACACCACTTTCCATCTACTCCCAGTCTGAATAACATTCATGTAGGATGTTCAGGCTTGAAAGAATTAATGTGGAGGGGTGGAGAAATAGTACCACCCACATGATGATGTAAGGACACATGACCAAGAGTCGAGAGAGAGGATGCTCAATGGTTAGACTGAGTGACACCTAGACATGTGTACCTGTACATAATTATCTTTATCCAAAAGCCAGTAATGGTTCAGACATAACTTTGCCTTAGCAATCATTCCTTAGCCAATCATAGCCAACATATAACAACAACTATCCTAATTCCCACTCTTTGCTTTCTATCCTGGAGCCAGCTTGCAATCCATTCTGCATTTTGTCCCCTGACTCCACATTCATAAGTCTTCTTCATTAATATATAATGGGCACCTTATCAAAGGCCTATTGACATCCAGATAAACCACGTGCACTACATTCCGGTTGGCCATCCACTTTGTTTCATCCTCAAAAAAATAATAAGGTTGATCAAGCAACATTTGCACTTTTGAAATCGATTCTGACTATTCATTATTATATTTTTCTTTTCTAAATGTTCTTTGCCTTTATTCTCTCCTTTAGTTGGGATTCTATCATCTTCCCACCACTGATGTTAAGCTTATAGTCCATAATACCCTGGACATGCCCTGCTCCCCCTTCTTAAAATATAGGAATTAAATGAGCTTTCCACCAGTCCTCTGTCACATTGCACCTGTCTTTTTAAAAAACTTATCAAAATGTATAATACTGCCTCAGTTATCTCTTCCTTAGATTCTTTCAAAATATATGAATAAAATCTATGTGGACCAGAGGTTTTATCCTCTTTGAGTTGGATTAGTTTATTAAATACATCCCTTTGATTATTTTGAATACATTTATCTCATTGCTCATCGCATCATTCAATGTCATCCTGTTCCATCTCCCTTGGTAAACCGCGAAGGAAAATGATTATTTAATATTTCTGCCAGCCCTTTAATGTTACTTGTGGTATGATCCTATTTATTCACATCATACCTTTCCTTTTTGAATTGAAGTGCTTGTAAAATATTTTTTACCTTCTTTTATTTCTTTCCTAATCTCTTCATATTGTCTCATGTCAGGCACTCCTCCGCTATCTAAGTACTTAATATCTGCCTCTTTCCTAACCTTCAATGTGTTTGTCAACCCTTATGTCTTTATTCATCCATGGAGTCCCACTAGTGGTTAGCTTGTTCTTTCCTTTTAGAGGAATATATTCTTGTTATACTCTGTTGAATACTATTTTAAATGTTTCCCATTGTTGCTCTATATGGTTGTTTGCCAGTGTTATTTCCCATTTTATTTTTCCAAGTTCTACTCCCAGCCCCTCAATAGCAGCTTTTCTCCAATCTATTGACCTGATTTTCATCATACTTTTCTCAATCGCCATCTTCAGTGTATTATATTTTGGTGATTTTTGCCTAGATGTTCTCCTACTTTTACTTCTCCTTTCCACTCTGGTTCATTCTCCATTATTAAATCCAATAATGAATATTCTCTGATTGAGTTTTTTACATATTGGATTAGAAGATACACATTATAGGAACTCCATTTACTTGTCCCTTTTATTTATCTCTTCTGTTCCATTAACATCAAGGTGTTCAAATCTTCCATGATTATTATCCTGTGTTTTATTACTCAGTTCCCTAATTTGTCTGCATATTTCTTCCTCCGCTCATTTCCATTATTTGGTGGTCTGTATACTGCACTTATTAGTGTGATTGATCCTTTATCTATTTGACCTCTATCCATATTAATTCTATTTTTGTCTTGCTAATCGCTACATCCTTCTTTCCTACTGCTATTTTATTATTCCTAATAAGTACAGGTACTGCATCTCCCCTTTTTCCTTCTTTTTCTTTCTAAATATATTAAACCCTGCAATGTTTAATTCCCAGTCCTGATTTTTCTGTAGCCATGTCTGCATAATCCCTGCTGTGTCTGGCTCCTCCCAAAACATGATTGCCTCCAGCGCTTTGGTTTCATCTCAGATATTGTTTGCATTGCTCTACAGATATTTTAACTCATTTTTAATAAGATTTCCTCTCACTTCTTGTTGGAACATAATTTTAGACTCCTGTTCTATTCCCTTGCTGTCCTGTCACTGTCCTGCCTTAATTTCTTCTTTCCTATATTTTCCTTCCGTGTTCTGTTCATATTTAGGCTGCTGGTATTTCTTGTAGTTACCACCCCTCCACAAACCCTACTCATCTTACTAGCCTGATGCCGAGTATATTGAGGCTTTCAGAGTACTCTCACAATCAGTACAGGTCCACTATCCTTCATCCAAACCTTCTGGACTGATTTCATTTTGGGTGTCAGATCATTTTGGTTTTCGGATACTGCAGCTAAACTTACATTACAATAGACTAAGGACTAGGTTGGTTATAGTCTCTAAGGTAAATAAAATGGTGAGAAAAGTCTGATGTATTACTGAATAATAAATACAGGTTACCTGTAATATGCTTCTCTTCACCACAGAAATTTCAAGGTAAACTGTAAAGTTTAAAGTTTATTTATTAGTGTCACAAGTAGGCTTACATTAATACTGCAATGAAGTCACTGTGAAAATCCCCTAGTTGCCACACTCCGGCACCTGTTCGGGTACACTGAGGGAGAATTTAGCACAGCCAATGAACCTAACCAGCACTTCTTTCAGACCATGGGAGGAAACCAGAGCACCCAGAGCAAACCCACACAAACACCAAGGGAACGTGCAGACTCCTGCATAGACAGTGACCCAAGCTGGGAATCGAACCCAGGTCCCTGGTGCAGCAGTGCTAACCACTGTGCCACCTGTGCCACCCCAAACAAACAATTAGACTTCACACATAAAAGGTTGATGAAGGTGTAAAGGAGTGCTGTTTTTGGATGTGTTCAATTTTCAGATTTATCGATAAAGGATACTCAGCCTGTAGCGTATTGCATCTACAGTCCATGTGTCTCTGTGCAGGGTTTGTACTTACATCTACACTTGCATTGCATCAATCTAATAGAGCCAGGCATGTTGAATGACATTTTGCTTTTCGTAAAAATCATTTGGTGATCTTACTAGCATTCACACCTTTACCACTGGACTGCAAGTGTTGAGGTGAGGACCTCAAATATTTATTTCCCCACTCTTGGCAAATACCGCAAATTCTGTTATGTGAATTGGGGGCCACAATCTGATACTAGGATATCTTGTAGTTCAATCACACAAACATTTTTTCAATTCTCTCAGTACGCTGTATGTAGCATCTGAAGTGAGAATGGTTACTTCAGTAAAGTTGCTGTGATAGTCACACACAATGAGCAGGTTACAACACATAGCTCCCAAAGGTCAGTCCCAAATTCCAACCAAAGCTTGCCTCAAACTTGTGCTGTAGTAATGGTTTCTTACTTGTAGAATTGCAATTAACAAAATTAATTAAGAGATCACAATTTGCAAAGCATTGTTTAAGCTCTGTTGACATCCTGGATCAGTACACACTGTTGTGTTCTCGATGGATCCAACCTTCTATGCTGATAGGTGTTGAACAAGTTACTAGTTCAATGTCTTACACAGTGCAACTGGTAAAATGAGTAGCTGTGCTTTGAACAGCAATTTCTCTTGGATGGTTAGCTAATCTCAAAAGTCGAAGTAGGGCTAAAGGCAATCAAGTACCTCCGCCTTAATTCCAGGCTAACCTAACACAATAGGAACGTGCAATTGCTTCTGAATTCGCCCTTCCACTCCAGCATGATTAAGCTGTTGTCAGCATAAGTGCCCAACTGGAATTGACTTGTGATGATCAGTTTCTTCCTTCTCACATGTAAAAGACATTAACCTCTGACAGGTATTCTTTGCTAAGTGTATCTACGAGGACCATCTTCTCACCTGTATACTACCTCCATTCCTTTAAGTCACTGCGTCATCAAATTTTACCCAATTTTACCCAAAACCAATCTGCCCTTTTCTGCATTAAAACCAAAATTGTGACTTCTTCAGGTATTGAGCAAGTCCAGCAGTCTCTGGATCCTTATACATTACTGGATGATGACATATGCAAAATCGTTTCAACTTTAGCTGAATCAATGTAAACCTTCTCCCTGTAGCAAAGTATCCAATAAAAGGTACTTCCTGCATAAGAAGTTTCATTTTGTCTATACTTATAACCTTTCATGCTCATTGCATCAATGTAGAAAAGCTCCCAGATATTTATCAGAATCTCAAACTGCTATTTCAAGTATTACTCCAGATGAATTGTCACAAAATCATCTGGAATTACCTTTATCCCTTGCAGCTGATACATCTTGCAATGGAATTCTTCTGGTGCTGAGCTGTTCCCAAATGCCACATGCTTCCAGCAGTGTTATCCAAAAGGTATGTGGAATGCTGCTAAATACTAAAACTGTCCATTGAGACTCAGGTGCTAAAACTCCTTGTAGATGTTGAGAATATGAAGACGTCAACACTGTGTAAGTGTGTCGATCTATGTAAGGGATAATGCTTTCATTTGATACGTTTGTTTAAACTTTAGGATCTAAGCAATCTAAGCATAATGTGCCATTCTTAGGTATATTTACCATTAAACTTATCCATGAGGTTGGCACATATGACAGAAATGATGATGTCCTTTCTGACCAGACCATCCAGGGTTTCATTAACTTGTCCCTTAAAGACACTGGCTGGACATATTGAACTGGTTGCACTGTCTTATTGAGCCTGACTTGTTACTCTCCATCAACTTGTCTTACAACCTAAACTTGTCTTACACCATCGTTCCTTAGTTAGTGGGCTTGTAAGTTTTAACTATGCATTCCTTTACTCTGAAGGTCTTGTGGCACAGTGGGTAGTGTCCCTGCCTCTGAAGCAGAAGCTCCGGGTTCAAATCCTGTTCAAGGAAGGGAGGTAGAGGTTTGGAACTCTTTTCCACAAACAGCAGTTGATGCTAGATCAATTACTATCTTTAAGCCTGAGATAGATTTTTTTTGTTAAGGTATTAAGAGATATGGACCAAAGGCAGGTATATGGCGTTGGGCCATAGATCAGCCATTATCTCATTAAATGGGGGAACAGACTGGATGAGTTGAATGGCCTATGTATGTTCCTATGTTCATAACATGGCCGAACGGTTTGAGTGTCAACCTGAAAATCCTTCCAACATGCCAATGTTCGGCGATAAAAGTGGGAGAGACCCCTGGTCAACCATGCTTAATATGAAGAGGTGCCCCTCTAGGTATAAGCTCTGGAGACAGACTATTGACCTGTTCCAGGAATAATTAGCTATGGAAAGAGACAAAAGCCTGCATGAGTGCACCACTAGGTGCAGGAAGAGAATTGGAATACTATTACTAAAGTGTATTCTATTCATTTCACCATGATCATTGTAGTTAATTATTCTCATAATATAAGAACATAAGAACTAGGAGCAGGAGTAGGCAATTCAGCCCTACGAGCCTGCTCTGCCATTCAATACGATCATGGCTGATCTCGTCACAGCCTCAGCTCCACTTTCCTGCCCGTTCTCCATAACCCTTTAACTCATTACTAATTTATAATCTATTTCTCCTTAAATTTATTCAATGTCCCTGCATCCACTGCACTCTGGGGTAGTGAATTCCACAGATTCACCATGATCCTTTCAGAGAAGTAGGTTTTCCTCATCTCTGTTTTAAATCTGCTACCTCATATCCTTAAACTGTGACCTCTTCTTCTAGATTGCCGCACGGGAGGAAGCATCTGCTCTCTGTCTATTTTGTCAATACCTTTTATCATCTTACATACCTCAATTAGATCTCCTCTCATTCTTCTAAACTCTAGAGAGTATAGTCTAAACTGCTCAATCTTTTTTCATAAGACAAACCCCACATCTCTGGAATCAATCTAGTGAACCTCCTCTGAGCTGCTTCTAATGGCACTGTACACTTCTTCAAATAAGGGGACCAAAACTGTACACAATACCACAGATATGGTCTCGCCAGTGCTTTGTACAGTTACAGCAACACTTCCTTACTTTTATACTCTATTCCTTGAGCTATAAATGCCAAAATTCTATTTGCTTTCCTTATTACCTGCTCTATCTGCGTAACAGTTTTCTGCGACTCACGCACCAGGATACCGAGATACCTCTGTACCAAAATTTCTCTCCATTTAGATAATAAGTTGCCTTTCCATTTTTTCGACGAAAATGGATAACCTCACACTTATTCATGTTAAAATCCATCTGTCACATTTTGGCCCACTCACTTAACCTACCAATATCCATTTGTAAATTTCTTACTTCCTCATTGCAATTTACTATCCCATCCATTTTAGTGTCATCTGCAAATTTGGCTATCATACCTTCTATCCCTGTATCCAAGTCATTAATATAGATTGTAAATAATTGGGGTCTGAGGACAGAACCCTGTGGCACCCCACTAGTTATATCTTGCCAACCAGAAAAAGAGCCATTTATCATTACTCTTATGCTCAGATAGTCCTTTCTACACAGGTGAGGATCATGCTATCAACAAGTGTACAATCTAGTTCACATTTAGAATTTCTCATTGGACCAGAATTTATATTTGCTCTCTAATGAAGAGACTTAGAATCCCTACAGTACAGAAGGAGGCCATTCAGCCCATTGAGTCTATACCGACCACAATCCCACCCAAGCCCTATTCCCGTAACCCTCATTTACCCTGCTAATCCCCCTGACACTAGGGTCAATTTAGCATGGCCAATCAGCCTAACCTGCACATCTTTGGACTGTGGGAGGAAACTAGATCACCTGGAGGAAAGCCACGCAGATACGGGGAGAAAGTGCAAACTCCACACAGACAGTGACCTGAGGCTGGAATTGAACCTTGGCACTGTGAGGCAGCAGTGCTAATCACTGCACCACTATGCCACCACTTAAAACAACATAAGCCACAATCTTGGTATTAAGTGATTCAATCTTTGCAAGCTTCAGACCTTTTTTGCTTTTTAGTCTGAGTGAAACATAATTATATCAGCTTACATCATGATGTCTATTGTGTCAACTGTGTACAAGACCAGGTCAGAGACTCCAAATTCTCACCTCATGTCTCCCCAAAACCTGTCCAACATCTATAAGGTACAACTCAGTAGTGTGATGGAATACTCTCCACTTGACTGGATAAGTGCAGCACAAATACCATTCCTGAGGCTCTATACCATCCCAGTCAAAGCAGCCCTTTGATTGGCACACATCCATCAGTTTAAAAGATTACTGTTTCTACCACTGTCACAGAGGGACAGCAAGTGTGTACCATCTACAAGATGCACTGCTGCCACTCAAGGTTGCTTTGACAGCACCTATCAAACTTCAACGTCTAAAAGGACACGGGCAACAGACAAATGGGAACACCACAGTTCCTCCTCAACTCTGTCTTAAACCGACCCCCCTTTATTTTGAGGCTGTGTCCTCTAGTTTTAACTTCCTTACTAAGTGGAAAGAATCTCTCCACCTCCACCCTATCCAGCCCCTGCATTATCTTATAAGTCTCCATAAGATCCCCCCTCATCCTTCTAAACTCCAACGAGTACAAACCCAATCTCCTCAGCCTCTCCTCATAATCCAAACCCCTCATCTCCGGTATCAACCTGGTGAACCTTCTCTGCACTCCCTCCAATGCCAATATATCCCTCCTCATATAAGGGGACCAATACTGCACACAGTATTCCAGCTGCGGCCTCACCAATGCCCTGTACAGGTGCATCAAGACATCCCTGCTTTTATATTCTATCCCCCTCGCGATATAGACCAACATCCCATTTGCCTTCTTGATCACCTGTTGTACCTGCAGACTGGGCTTTTGCGTCTCATGCACAAGGACCCCCAGGTCCCTTTGCACGGTAGCATGTTTTAATTTGTTTCCATTGAGATAGTAATCCCATTTGTTATTATTTCCTCCAAAGTGTATAACCTCGCATTTATCAACGTTATACTCCATTTGCCATATCCTCGCCCACTCACTCAGCCTGTCCAAATCTCTCTGCAGATCTTCTCCGTCCTCCACACGATTCACTTTTCCACTTATCTTTGTGTCGTCTGCAAACTTCGTTACCCTACACTCCGTCCCCTCCTCCAGATCATCTATATAAATGGTAAACAGTTGCGGCCCGAGTACCGATCCCTACCGATTATTAGTGTTCCTTGTCCTCAATAAACCCTGATGTAATAGATTCTCTTAAAATTTCAGAGCAGTTTTGACAATGGATGTGGTGAAATTATTGTGTACTCTATGATTGCATGATCTCCTTCTATCCGAGATCATCCAGATCATGGACTACTCATAATCTTTGTCAACATCGTTCCAGGAAGCTAAATCATGCAGGTCAAGCTGGAGTGCTTTTTTTCCATTCCCACATACAGTTGGGATTGGAGATATTTCTTCGACAAGATGACAAGCTTATACATGTACAGTGAGTAAACTGATCCCCTGCATCTCAAAGTGGTACAAAAGCAAAATAGTGCAGGTGTTCGAACTCTGAAATAGAAACAGAAAATGCTGGAAATACCCAGCAGAGTTGGCAGCATCAATGCTGAGAAAAACAGAGTTAACTAGCTGAATTTTCTGGTCCTGGAAATTCCCACCCAAAATCAATCTGCCTTTTCTGGTCCATCAAATTTTTCCAGCCACTACGATTCCCACAGTAGACAGAACTGGAAAATCCTGCCCAATGTTTCAGGTCTGTGACTTTTCATCAGAATTGGAAAAAGCTAACTGGGAAAAACCAGTTCCCATCTAACACCACCCTCTTCCACTCAGCTTAACAACTTCTCCTTCAACTCCACTCACTTCCTCCAAATACAGAGTGTTGTTATGGGTACACATTTACACTCCTGCTATCCTGCCTTTATGTGAGATATGTGGAACTCACTTTATCCAGTTCTACTCAGAGCTGTTTCCTCATTCCTTTTTCCAGTGCGTTGTGGCTGTATCAGTGATGTTTCCTGCTCTTGCCCTGAACTGGAAAATTTCATTGACTTTGCTACCAATTTCCACCAAAATCTCCAACTCTTCCTTTCCCTTCTTTAGCTTCTCTATTTTCATTTATGGCGATAGGCTATCAACAAATATTCACTTTAAGCCCACTGACTCCCACAACTAAATTTACCATACTTCCTCCCATCCCACTTCCTACAAAAACTTTTTCCATTCTCCCAGTTTCTCCATCTCTGCTGCATCTGTTTGGATGATGCAACCTTTTATTTCAGCATTTCCAATTTTTCTTCCTTAGTCCTCATCATGATTGACAGGGCCCTCGAGTGCGCCCACATTTCCTGCATTTCTTTTCTCACTCCTTTCCCTCCCTGCTAGAACCACAATAAGGTTCCCCTTGTCCTCAACTTCCACCCCACCAACCTCCGTATTCAGAATCATGAAATGTTACAGCGCAGAAGGAGGGCATTTGGCTCAGTATGTTTGTGCTGACTCTGAGGAGCAACTCACCTCGTTTCATTACCCTGCCTTTTCCCCGTAGCCCTGCACATTCTTCATTTTCAGATAATAATCCAATTCCATTTTGAATGACTTGATTGAACCTACCTCTACCATACTCTCAGGCAGTGCATTCCAGATCCTAAACATTGGCTGCATGAAAAAAATGTTCTCCATGTTGCCATTGCTTCTTTTACCAACTACCTTAAATCTGTGCCCTCTGGTTCTCAATCCTTCCATCAATGGGAATAATTTGTCCCTATCTATTCTGTCCAGGCCCCTCATAATTTTGAATGCCTCCATCAAATCGCCCCTTAAACTTCTATTCTCCAAGGAAGAAATCCAACTTCTCCAATCTATGTAACTGAAGTTCCTCATCCTTAGAAGCATTCTTGTGCATCTTTCCTGAACTCTCACAAATGCCTTCATATCATTCCTAAAATACAATGCCCAGAAATAGACCCACTACCTTTGAGGCCAAACCATTCATTCATACAAGAACATTACAAACATAAATTATTTGCTTTTGTACTCTATCCCCCTATTAATAATACCTAGGATACAGTATGCTTTATTTTCTGCCGGCCACCTTTAATGATTTATGCACATATACACCCAGGTCCCTCTGTTTCTGCACCCCCTTTTAGAATTGTACCCTTTCTTTTATGTTCTCTGTCTGCATTATTTCCATCAAATAATCACTTCACACTTTTCTGCATTAAATTTTGTCTGCCATTTGTCTGCTCATTCCACCAACCTATGCTCTTTTGAAATTCTACACAATCTTCCTCATTGTTCACAATACATCCAAGTATTGTATCAGCTACAATTTTTGAAATTGTGCCCCGTTGAACAGGGTCTAGGTCATTTATATAAGTCAGGAACAGCATGAGTCCTGACACTGTCCCCTGGGGACCTCCAATATAAACCTTCCTCCAGTCCAAAAATATCCATTAATCACTCCTCTCTGCTTCCTGTCACTCAGCCAATTTTGTATCAATTTGGCATAACTATAGGGTTCGTGGTGGGAGATACAGGAAGGATATCAGAGGTAGGTTCTTTACGCAGAGAGTGGTTGGGGTGTGGAATGGACTGCCTGCAGTGATAGTGGAGTCAGACACTTTAGGAACATTTAAGCGGTTATTGGATAGGCACATGGAGCACACCAGGATGATAGGGAGTGGGATAGCTTGATCTTGGTTTCAGATAAAGCTCGGCACAACATCGTGGGCCGAAGGGCCTGTTCTGTGCTGTACTGTTCTATGTTCTATGTTCTACCACTTGGAGGTTCTCCTCCAATCAACACACCATCCTGACCTCGAAATATATCATTGTTCCTTCACTGTTGCTGGGTCAAGATCTTTGAACTCCTTCCCTAAAACACTGTTGATGGACCTACACCATGTGAACTGCTTCATGAAGGTGGCTCACAATCACCTTCTCGAGGGGAATTAGGGATGGGTAATAAATGCTGGCCTAGACAGCAAGGCCCACATCCTGTGAAATAATTTTTAAAATGAAATTGTAAGTAGTTAGAACTGACCAATCAATGGCAAATACTTCATTTGTCCTTGGTTCTTCATCTATTGCTGAAACTGATTTCTATGTGATGCCAATTCTCCTTCACACTGCACAAGGATTGGTTTTGCTCTACTATGTTTTCCCAAAGGAAGAGTGAGGCTCTCTTCTGTGGAGCTTATGTTTCTTCCTGCAGTTCCAGCTCTCATGAGTCTTTGGGGATCCTCTATGAGGTTTTCTATGTAACATTCAGACTCTGTCTATTTGAATATCTGAAGACTCTTAATTGCTCCACAATCCTTTCAGATGTGTGACAAATCTCATCTGTCTTCAACAAGGATAGGTTATCCTCTCAGATTTATCTCACGCCTTCATATCTATTGTTTCACACATGGGCTGGTCTCTGAGTATCTCTTCTGGCGTTATGAAGTGGAAATCACAGTCTATGTTGAATTTTCCAGTGTTGTGTGATAGTGCTTTTTATGTTTCAACTATTTTTTGCATTTTCCTTTTGAACTCAAGGCCGTGATTCTCCCAAAAGTGCTGAATTGGTGGAAAAACTGTTCTAGATCCTGACTGTTTTGTCAGTTCCACTTCTCACTCGAATCTCCTCACTCTGTGCACTGCAGAGGTCCCAATCATGAATCTCATTAAAAACTCAGGGGGGGGTGCCTATTCACACCGGAGTCTGATAGTTCTGGAACTCACCGCATGCGCAGTGGCCCCAATCTCTCAGTCTCCCCGTTTGCTGGCCAGCTCGATCTCTGGTCAGCCCGCAGTGCTGCCCCTCCAGCCGCCCCCCCCTCCCCCCACACGGCCCAATCACGGCCCCCAAAACAATTCCCGGGCCAGCCCCGCCCTCTCCATCCCAGAGCGCTCCGATGTCCAGCCCATCTCCCCCCCCCCAAGCAGTGGCGATCCCCCCACCCCGGCAGATGACCCTCCCTCTCCCCGCTGACCTCCCCCGAGGTTAGACCCCCCTGGAAGCAGACCCCCCCTGGCAGACCAACATGCCCCAGCCCGCCCCAATCGCTGCCCTCCCTCCATCCCAGACCATGCATTGTGGCAACGGGACCACCCCACCCCCACTGATCACCCCTAGGCCCTGCCCACAATAGGCCCCGTCCCCTTGGCACTGCCCAATGTCCGGTGGGCAGTGCCAAGGTGCCCCCTGGGCATGGGCACTTTGCTCCTTGGGCAGTGCTAGGGGTCACAGGCTGGCACTGCCAGGGTGCCCATGCTCAGGGGGCACCACCCCCCCATCCCCGACCCCCTGGGGGGCCCTGATTGCCCCCTCTTCATTCCACTAGTTCCCCGAACGTGGGGAGCTACTCTAAACCCCGTCGGAATGAAGTACCCCTGGCGGGGTGGGAGATTCAATCGGGACTGGCAAGTTCCTGATAATTACATTCAAAAGACATTTAAAACATATTCAAAACAAATTCAAATTACTTACCTGCCTTCCCACCAGTTTCCAACGTGGTCTGGCCTGCGACGTTTGCCGGCTTGGCATGTGCGTTCCCGGCACATGCGCAAATTCTGGAACAAGGCCAGCGACGCGCATCTCCCACCCCGACTTGCCAGAAAAGTTGCGGGTCACGATGGGAGAATTGCGGCCCATATCTCTCAAAAGGACCATTCTTGTGTAGTTGGCAGTACTGAGAGCACTTTGTCAACACCAGTACTATCTTGTCTATCTCTCCACCAATGGTCCAATCTGACGATGCAGATTAGATTTTGTGTATTTCTTCCCTGGTCACTGTGAGAAGTGTTGCTACCTGGCAGAGCTTCATCACAAAGGAGTAATATTTCCATTATCACTTGCACATCTTCCACTTTACTGCAGCATTCTGTTATGACCGGTCCCCAGTTTGTTACCCTTGTCCCCCCTGTGGGAACTACCTCAGCACAAGTCCCAATTTATTAAATTCTGGACGCGATACTCCCAAATCTTTATTTTCCCATGTGAGGAGGGAAGAACTGGCTTCCTTTTTTTATTCAACCCCCTTAGTTGGTCGCAACAAGATTATTTCAAAAAGGATTCCTTCCCTTGCTGAGAACTCTTTCCAGTCCTAATGTATTTATCTTTTAAAAAGAGTGAATTGGACCAGGTCTTCTTGAGCGAAAGAAAGAGTGAGATTATGATTATTAGCTACTTAACATGAGGAAAATAATAAAACACATGCACATACATTCACACAGATTAGAAATGAGAAGTGAGTCCAAAAATAAGATTTAAAGAATATACAAATCAGTTTTTGACTTTTCTGTGAGGAATAAACGGTGAAACATTGTGGCCATTTGAGATCTGTGATTCCAGTAACACTGACATCCAGTAATGTAATTACAGAATTACATTATTCTGTAATGTGGCCTCTGGTAATGTAAGGTCATCAATTATATTTCAAAAAATTGAACTCAAAATGGCACTGTATCATATTCACCCGGAATTAAAAAAACAAATTGTGTACCTCATATCATTTGGTGGTTGGTTTCAAGATTCAAGAGTCCTGCAGTTTAGCTGGAAAATTGTATTTCTTACTTTTCAGCTATGGCTTTGTTGTCTTGTCTTGCTTCAGCAATCGGAGAGAGAGAGCAGAACTTTTATTTTTACCTGCCAGAGCAGGGGTGCCTGCTGCTGTTTTTTCTTGCTTCTGCGTCACACACTCTGACATACCCAGTACTAGTCCACACACCAGGTTTTGCAGTTGGCTTTTGATCCCAGACAATTGTATGTTCCTGGGAGAGAGAAAGCCACAAAGCAGGCCAGGGCCATAATTTACAGGATATAATTTCTGTTGAGATGATAATCAGCTTCCATTATCTCCACAGGGGGATGGCAGTTCACTTTTGCATGGGCTCTTCCTCTGAAATGTCTATCTGAGAAAGGATGTGACATTCCATTGCCTCTCACCCACACAAATACCTCTTACACAGTCGCAAATTTTTCATTCTCAGAATTGACATGCTCAGTCTTATATGGCTTATAAGTCCATTTTTGACAACACATGCCTTAATCAAAAGTCCAATCTGTCTGCACATGATTCTGGGTTTTGCTCTCTCATTATGACAATTTACATTGTGGAGAGCCAAAGCTGGCAGTGGAGCATTTAGTAACACGATGTTGTCGATGCTTCTGGTTTGAAATAACTTTTAAATCTGTATGCAATCAATGTATACCCCAAATGAAAAAGACAGTTGCCTTAAATAACTGCATGGTGGCACAGTGGTTAGTACTGCTGCTCCACAGCGCTAGGGACCTAGGTTCGATTCCCGGCTTGGGTCACTGTCTGTGTGGAGTTTGCCTGTTCTCCCTGTGTCTGTGTGGGTTTCCTCCGGGTGCCCCGGTTTCCTCCCACAGTCCAAAGATGTGCAGGTTAGGTGAATTGGCCATGCTAAATTCTCCCTCAGTGTACCGAACAGGCGCTGGAGTGTGGCGACTGGGGGATTTTCGCAGTAACTTCATTGCAGTGTTAATGTAAGCCTACTTGTGACTAATAAATAAACTTTTTACTTTTAATCACTATCACTGCTGCCACCATGGGCAGGGTTCTCTGGCCATCCACACCAGCGGGATTCTCTGGTCCCACTTCAGTGAATGGAGATTTGGCTGAGTGCCAAATTGTTCATCCTTGCGAGCAGTGGCAGCAGGACGTGAACGGCTGGAGAATTCCATCTCATGAATCAGTGCCTTCTTTAAATAGTAGGGATGGACATGAGTTGTTAGAAAAAGTATCAATATTTTGTTAAGCATGTAACGTAAATGAACTTACAGGAGTTGCAAGAGCTCCACCAGTCTGAGGCTCAACTGGACTGTACATACACAGGAGAAAGAGAGATAAAGAGGAATCACGTGATAAATAATATGACAATGACCCAGATGTCACACGCATGTAGTCAGCCTCTGGTCCACATTACAGAATTATGTAAGGTCATCAATTATACTTCAAAAAATTGAATTCAAAATGACACTGTATCATATTCACCTGGAATAAATAAAAAACAAATTGCGTACCTCATAACATTTGGCTGTGACAATCTCTCACCCAAGAGAATCCATTCCAATGCTTATGAATTAGAGGCGCTTCACAATTACAGAAGAACCATTATATAACTGATGTGATATCTTCCATGTACTCATTATGACATGAAGCCAAACCAGAAGGTTTGGTTATATGCTTTAATTATATAATTGATGCATCATTTTAGGTTGAAGCCTATGGTCTTGGATTCATGTGATCAATCCAAGAACCATTTTGATTCTAAATGAGGCATCAATACTTTGCATACTCCACTTTAACACATTAGGCAATAAACTGCAGAATGAATGTCAAAATCATGGGCATTTATGAAATTATGTTCTTAAATAAAATTGTCAGACCCATATTGGGCAAATTTGTGCATGATGACATTCCTATCAGATTGTTAAAGCAATCACCAGGAAGCCTTTAGGATCTAAACAGTCTAAGCATAGTATTCCATTAAACAGTGTTTATTATGTTAAACACACTGATAAAAAATATATTTTTTGCATCTGTCTCCACAGAATCATTGGTTCTGATATTTAGGAGTGTGTGCAGATGAAGCAAGCATGCTTATCAATGGCCAGGAAACCAAAACTACAGCAAAGACGGAGGTCCTGTTTTACTTTGTTTCCCACTTGGCAGCCAATCAGATTGAAAGCTGCCTGGCTGTCGAGTGGGAACGCCAGTGCTACAGGTCAGTAGCTGGGAACCGCTGGAGACAGTTAAAATTACCTCCATTGCATATGATAGATTACCATCTTACTGTCAATACAGGCTCTTATAGATATTAAACAGTGCCGTGCATAAATTGAAATCTTGATCCAAATATCTCCAACAGAACTGTGATGGCAAAATAAGCCAGATGTGGTATTAGCTTTTGCAGCAATTCATTAAGTGGATAACTGACACAGGTGCTGTCTGAAGAATACAATCAAAGAAGAGCTTTCCTGAATATTATATTAGTGCAAAATGGTTCTAGAAACACCTCAATTAGGGGCACAGTCATGTATTACAGTTAAGATAGAAATGACCCTTGAATTTTAGCGTAATAAATTATTTCGATTTCAACTTCCATAAAAATTCCCTCGTAACCTACACACTGACCTTTACAGGCAGCTTTTGAAGAAATCTTAACTGTTAGTGCCACGGAGGTTGGTCAGTGTACGCACACACTTCTTACGTAGCTTATTTTATTTAGGGTGATTTTTCAAACTCAATTTTTTGTCAATTTTTGTCATCACTTTAGATTATATCCACACCGTACATCATTCTGTTGGCAAGATGAAAGGAAGCTAAATGCCTCCAGCCCCTGGCCTTCTGCTACTTCATCGTGAGGAACCAGCCAGGAGGAGGTGAATGTGTGTGGCTACTGATCTGGGCTGACTCAGTCAACATTTTTCATTCTGTGCTTGTGCAGAAATATTTCCCTCAGATGGATCTTATAATCTGTGGTTCTGTGTATTATTACATCAATGAAACATGTCATGGCTCTTATTGAATGTAGCTTTTCATCTCTTCTGTATTTGCTGCATTTGTATTTTACTTGTGGTACTATGACCTCATGTATGGTAATGATGTGGTGTGTGTCTTCTCCATGACCCAATATTCCAAAGAATCATACAGGGTTACAGCATACACAAGGCCATTTGGACTCATTGGGCGTGATCTTACCAGCCGTTCACGTCACACTCCCACTGCAGCGAGGTCAGAGAATTTGGCACCCAGCCAAATCTCCGTTCATTGCAGTGGGGTAGGAAAATCTTGCCAGTGTGAATGGCCTTAAGATTCTGGCCATTGTGTCAGAGGTGGCTCTTGGTTAGAACAGTCTAAAACAAATCTCTGTGCCCTGCTTGCTCTCTTCCCACAGCCCTATTATCCCTGCTTGCTTCAAATATTTATCTACTTTTCAAAATGCAGTTAAAAGAATTACAAGTGCTTGTGAAAAAATGCATAATAACCAAGCTGTGAAGCTGCAATATATTCATAGAACATAGAACATTACAGCGCAGTACAGGCCCTTTGGCCCTCGATGTTGCACCGACCAGTGAAACCAATCTAAAGCCCCTCTAATCTACACTATTCCAATATCATCCATATGTTTATCCAATAACCATTTGAATGCTCTTAATGTTGACGAGTCCACTACTGCTGCAGGCAGGGCAATCCACGCCCTTATATTCAGAGGGCAAACATCAGTCTAATACTTTTAGAAATCTTAGGTATTCATTAAAATTGATGTGTTGTAATGTAGTAGCCATGCAAGAAGGCTTTAGGTAGATCATTCAGCAAGAATCAAAATAGTTACCTCCCTTCTGTGGGAATTAAAAAAGATTTGGACAGTCAGCGATTGTTTCTTGTCTGCTCCTGTCCCATGTACATTGGCCAGACTTCATTCAACATCACAGGATTGTGTACTAAAATGGAATTGCAACAATTGCAGGGAGATATGGCTCAATTATAGTTTAAGGAAAGACAATTTTGTTGTGCAATTTGCTTCTACCTTTCAGTTGCAACGGAGACAGGCATAGTTTAAATGGGGTAATTAATCGTTTTCTAGCATTTATGCCAGAGGCAGGTGCAATTTTCCAAAAATATTTTGTCTCTTGAAGTACCCGGGCACTTTTTAAAAAAAAAGCAATCTATGTTTCGTCTTTATTTTCTTGGACTAGCTAGAATTCAGTTCCTGTTAAAATTCTGGTCTGCAATAGCATTCCTTTTATATTAAAAAAATGAAATGACTATGTATGGAGGTTTAATGAAGATTCAAATTTGTTACAATAGCGTGGAGAAGTATTGGTTAAATTAAATACACTTCTTGAAGATGAATGCTATAGTTGTCTCAATACTGTGATTTCTGGATAGCCTCAGGAGGGGGAGCTGGATATTGTTACAGACTGTTAATTGGTGCTGTACCTGCCATAGGTTCATACTCTCCTAGCCACAGGGATTTCAGTCTTGAAAATTGAGATAGTATCTTTGAGCAAAATAAAGGTGACTGTCAAATTGCAAGGATAAATTTAGGCCATTTTGAATGCTGATGTACAATTTATATTCTAGAAATCTCAAGTCTAGACTTCCTGGCTGCATTTTGACAGTATCTACAGTGTTGCTGATATTTTTTAATTAGTCAGGACAATAATAATTATTATAATTTGTACTATTAACAAAAAAATGATTTTTAAAAGAAGACCAAAAAGTAAAACATTTTCAATTTCTTGCAAAGCATAAATAGTGTAATTCCCATGTTCTCATACAACTCAAAGTCTGCATCGATCAACACTGATAGATTATGCAAGTTATATAAGAGTAGCAATGGATCTTTGTCTTGCTGCATGAACTTGAACTCCCATAAAATTGTATTTAGGTAGAATTGGAAGCAGAAAAGAAAGTTGTTTGTGATATCTCAAGAGCAATATCAAAGTGCATGTCTGTCTTGATGAGGTAACCCAAAAAGACAGATTGTAGGGATAGAACTGAAACATAGAGAAAGACCGCGCCTGGATATTGTGAAGATAAAACTGGATGATGAAAGACAGAGCCTAGAGACATATACATTCTTTGAAATCACTCCAGTGAGAAACAACTTAGACAGGTCTCACACTGGACTGGCACTAGCTGATTTGCTATCACCATGCCTGATAGTGACTAAAGCAAGGATGGGTGCATTGGGAATAGGAGAATCATTAAATTCAGTGGGCTCAGTATGCCACCTCAGGAAGTGAGATATCCACAGCCCCCTGAAAGAAGATAGGTTACTGCCGGCCCTGGCAGCTTCTCATTACCAATGCCTGTAAAACTCACCATTATCCTTGTTTATTATTTCCCACTGCTCCCTTCCAGGGCACTGCTGGAAATGTACCAAGGGTTTCTCAGTTTAATGCACACTAATGTATAAGACAGGTGATAGAAAAATTGTTTGCCAGGAATGGGAGTTACACAAACTTCAACGGTGATGAAAAGAATGAGCTGGTACTTGATTCCCCTTTCTGGCTGATTTACCACAGATGCAGCGTGCCATCAATTGCACACATATGGCAATTCAAACACCACCACAGTGACCGCAAGTTTCACCAACCGCAAGAAAAAGTTCATGCAAGTATGTTGCAGATTTCTTTGGAGCTGGCGGGATGTTTGTCGAATGTGACAATTCAACTTTGCATTAGTCCCAGGAACAAACATAAGGGCTGACTCATAGGAGACAAGGGAGAAGGAAGTGGAGAAGGAGGAAATATATTAAGATGGGTCTCCCATTACCAGACTATCTGCATGTGTTGCTGCCTGATATGCCAGGCGTATCCCAATATTTCAAAGGTTAACCAATGGTGACTAGCAGAGGAAAATATTACAAATGAAATCCTCTATCACTCCCAACTCGAGTGCCAATAAACCACTTGCCCCACATTCCTTTCTACTAAGCAGTGTCCTGTGATGGTACATCCCCTGAAGGAATCACCTATCATGTGCTGATAGTTGTATGTGTGAAACGCTGGAAAACAAAAGAATAAATATGATTTAGTCATGGTGAAGTGACAATCTTGACAGTTGCCATTGTCTGTCTTCTCCTAGTTCAGTAATTATGAAATAAAGTTAGCATGTGAATGTCAAAGGCAACATATTGCATAACGATTGGGTGAAAGGTAATGGCGGATGAACAAATGAACTGTGTAGAAAGTGATTTTCAAGTTTGCTGATTACACCACTGTAGTGCGTCGGATCTCAAACAATGACGAGACACAGTACAAGAATGAGACAGAGAATCTGGTGAGCTGGTGCGATGACAATAATCTCTCCCTCAATGTCAACAAAACGAAGGAGATAGTCATTGACTTCAGGAAGTGTAGTGGGGGACATGCCGCTGTCTGCATCAACGGGGACGAAGTAGAAATGGTCGAGGTTTCAGGTTTCTAGGTATCCAGATCATCAACAACCTCTCCTGATCCCTCCATGCTGACACTACAGTTAAGAAAGCCTACCAACACCTCTATTATCTCAGGAGGCTAAGGAAATTTGGCATGTCTGCTACAACTCTTACCAACCTTTGCAGATGCACCATAGAAAGCATTCTTCTGGTTGTATCACAGCTTGGTATGGCTCCTGCTTTGTCCAAGACTGCAAAAAGCTACAAAGGGTCATGAACAGAGCTCAGTCCATCACGCAAGCCAGCCTCCTATCCATTGACTCTGTCTACTTGCCGCTGCCTCGGAAAAGCAGTCAGCATAATCAAGGACCCCGCTCACTCCGAACATATTCTCACCCACATTCTTCCGTCGAAAAAAAGATACAAAAGTCTGAGGACACGTACCAACCAATGCAAAAACAGCTTCTTCCCTGCTGCTGTCAGACTTTTGAATGGACCTCCCTCACATTAAACCAAAAGAGGAAATGCTGACAAATCTCAACAGGTCTAGCAGCACCTATAAGGAGAGAAAAGAGCTGACGCTTTGAGTCCTGATGACCCTTTGTCAAAGCTTTTTATCTACCTCATATTAAGTTGATCTTTCTCCACACTGTAGCTATGACTGTAACACTACATTTTGCACTCTCTCCTTTCCATCTCTAAGTATGGTATGCTTTGTCTGTATAGCGTGCAAGAAACAATACTTTTCAGTGTATACTAATATATGTGACAATAATAAATCAAATAAAGTTATAAAGGCTGGGTTTCTGCTGAATCTCTTGTGAAGAGGAAGAAGGAGACTTATGTAAAGATGATTCATGAAGGCTCAGTTAGGGCGCTTGAGAGTTACAAGTTAGCCAGGAAGGACCTAAAGAGAGAGTTAAGAAGAGCCAGGAGGGGACATGAGAAGTCTTTGGCAGGTAGGATCAAGGAAAACCCTAAAGCTTTCTATAGGTATGTCAGGAATAAAAGAATGACTAGGGTAAGATTAGGGCCAGTCAAGGACAGTAGTGGGAAGTTGTGCATGGAGCCTGAAGAGATAGGAGAGGCGCTAAATGAATATTTATCGTCAGTATTCACACAGGAAAAAGACAATGTTGTCGAGGAGAATACTGAGATACGGGCTATTGGGCTAGACGGGATTGATGTTCATAAAGAGGAGGTGTTAGCAATTCTGGAAAGTGTGAAAATAGATAAGTCCCCTGGGCCGGATGGGATTTATCCCAGGATTCTCTGGGAGGCTAGGGAGGAGATTGCAGAGCCTTTGGCTTTGATCTTTAGGTCATCATTGTCTACAGGAATAGTGCCAGAAGACTGGAGGATAGCAAATGTTGTCCCGTTGTTCAAGGAGGGAAGTAGAGACAACCCTGGTAATTATAGATCTTCTGTTGTGGGCAAAGTTTTGGAAAGGATTATAAGAGATAGGATTTATAATCATCTAGAAAGGAATAATTTGATTAGGGATAGTCAACAAGGTTTTGTGAAGAGTAGGTCGTGCCTCACAAATCTTATTGAGTTCTTTGAGAAGGTGACCAAAGAGGTGGATGAGGGTAAAGCAGTTGATGTGGTGTATATGGATTTCAGTAAAGCGTTTGATAAGGTTCCCCACGATAAGCTATTGCAGAAGATACGGAGGCATGGGATTGAGGGTGATTTAGCGGTTTGGATCAGGAATTGGCTAACTGTAAGAAGACAGAGGGTGGTGATTGATGGGAAATGTTCATCCTGGATTTCAGTTACTAGTGGTGTACCGCAAGGATCTGTTTTGGGGCCACTGCTGTTTGTCATTTTTATAAATGACCTGGATGAGGGCATAGAAGGATGGGTTAGTAAATTTGCGGATGACACTAAAGTCGGTGGAGTTGTGGACAGTGCGGAAGGTTGTTGCAGGTTACAGAGGGACATAGATAAGCTGCAGTGCTGGGCTGAGAGGTGGCAAATGGATTTCAATGCGGAAAAGTGTGAGGTGATTCACTTTGGAAGGAGTAACAGGATTACAGAGCACTGGGCTAATGGGAAGATACTTGGTAGTGTGGATGAACAGAGAGATCTTGGTGTCCATGTGCATAGATCCCTGAAAGTTGGCACCCAGGTTGATAGGGTTGTTAAGAAGGCGTACGGAGTGTTAGCTTTTATTGGTAGAGGGATTGAGTTTTGGAGCCAGGAGGTCATGTTGCAGCTGTACAAAACTCTGGTGCGGCCACACTTGGAGTATTGCGTACAGTTCTGGTCACCGCATTGTAGGAAGGATGTGGATGCATTGGAAAGGGTGCAGAGGAGATTTACCAGGATGTTGCCTGGTATGGTGGGAAGGTCTTATGATGAAAGGCTGAGGGACTTGAGATTCTTTTCGTTAGAGAGAAGAAGGTTAAAAAACCATAGAAACCCTACAGTGCAGAAGGAGGCCATTCGGCCCATCGAGTCTGCACCGACCACAATCCCACCCAGGCCCTACCCCCACATATTTTTACCCGCTAATCCCTCTAACCTACGCAACTTAGGATTCTAAGGGGCAATTTTTAACCTGGCCAATCAACCTAACCCGCACATCTTTGGACTGTGGGAGGAAACCGGAGCACCCGGAGGAAACCCACGCAGACACGAGGAGAATGTGCAAACTCCACACAGACAGTGACCCGAGCCGGGAATCGAACCCGGGACCCTGGAGCTGTGAAGCAGCAGTGCTAACCACTGCGCTACCGTGCCGCCCCTAACCACTGCGCTACCGTGCCGCCCCTAAGAGGTGACTTGATAGAGGCATACAAGATGATCAGAGGATTAGATAGGGTGGATAGTGAGAGCCTTTTTCCTCGGATGGTGATAGCTAGCATGAGGGGACAAAGCTTTAAATTGAGGGGTGAGAGATATAGGACAGATGTCAGAGGTAGGTTCTTCACTCAGAGAGTGGTGAGGGCGTGGAATGCCCTGCCTGCAGCAGTAGTGGACTCGCCAACATTAAGGGCATTTAAATGATCATTGAATAAACATATGGATGATATTGGAATAGTGTAGGTTAGATGGGCTTTAGATTGGTTTCACTGGTCGGCACAACATCGAGGGCCAAAGGGCCTGTACTGCGCTGTAATGTTCTATCTTCTATGTTCTATGAAAGCTGAGTGGGGATGAGGAGTGATGTGAGTGTACGCTTGGCAAGAGAGTGAAAGGGGCTGGCTGGGGCTTAAACCACAAGATGTTGGTAAATTAACAAACTATTCCAGACCTGGTTACAACATTAAAGCACTTCCTCCACCACTTACAAGACTGGAGCAGGATGCTCCGACTGCTCATCTTCTCAGCAACATTCAATCTTGCCTTCTTTTTGGGAGCCATTGGTTTTGTCCTCGCATTGCATCCAGTGGCAAATCCAATGATGCATCAATAAATGTAAGTTTATGACTCCTCCAAATATAACTTCTACATTGGCCCGTCATGTAGAAATGAAAATCAAAGAACCCAAAGCACTGGTGTTGAGATTCATCCACACAGCCCCACCCCATGCTCAGGAGCAATCTTCACAATAATATTACACTTTCGGATTCCCCATGAAGCTTCTTAACATCAATACTATTGCTCATTTAAAAGTCCTAATTTTGATTATGTCAATAAGAACTGTAATACTAGATCAACAGCCACTGTTTAAAAATGGTATGCATCTGAGATCTTAATCCACAATATTCTATTAATTTTGATTGTACAGCTCTTTGGCTAAAACTTAATTTTGAGATTTGTGTGTGTTTCTTTTACCTGGTTGAACTTTTCAACTAAGGTAAACCTATCCTTGTATATTCCTAAAACAAAATTTGTAACTTTTATAGAAACTGTATTTTTAGAGAGAGAATACAGTGTAAGAATATAATGTATTATTCTGGTTGTTACGGTACATTTGCCATTGAGGCAATTCTAATTCCAGCAAGTAGGGCATCCTAAGCACAATAGCTATTGGTGAGTTAATGGCAGATTAAGGGGCGTTTGGCTCTTCCTGGTCTGAGATTAGAAGAATGTTCTTCTTTTGTATTTTTATACAGTTTTGATATTTTGAAGTCTGATCCCCCAACAGCGGAACTGGAAGTGGGTGCCTTCTGCTTGCATATCAGGAGCGGTTCATGTGGCAGGAGTGGGTATTCACTGGTGGGTTCCACTGGTAGGTGACAACACAGCACATGGGTGAACTATAAAAGTATCCTGGACAAACAGGGAGACTCTGTAAAATAGTCACCACTTTCCATTCCATCTCCATTCCATCAGTACTTTGTTCCATTTCTTGTTGCAACCCTTCAATTCCCTCAATCTTCCTCAAACTTCTCCCCCCTCATTATTCTTTTGTGTCCTGGCTCCCCCATTACATCCAAGTCCCTTAAACGCCCCTTGGAGATGTTTGAACCTAGACAGAGACCGGTCCCACAGTTTAGCAATGACTATCCTCAGATTCTTCTCTATACCATCAGAAAATGGTAGGTTGTTCTCTTTCCCACAGATGGCAACAGAAGACTCTCCTTTCTCAAGATGGCCTGGATGGAGGTCACAGAGGAGGTGAACAACCATGGGGCTCTTCAAAGATCCTGGATGGAGCACAGGCAAAGGGTTAATGACCTGCTACAATCTTCCAGGGTAAGTGTCACAGTCACATGTTACTAAAGTATCTCTTGTGGGGTCATCAAATAATGTTGCAAGTGGGCAACTAGACCAAGCAGGTAAATTATGGTCAGTTTCGGTACTGCATGGCATTTGAGGTCGGTGTATGACAGTATGGCTTGTGAATCCAAACTGCCACTGATGGGACATATGTATGTATGATAGGGTGATATGTGAAGACAAGGTTAGGAGTCACTTGACTTATCACGATCTGCACATTGTCATGGAGAAGTAGATTCAATGCTCAAGGGAGAGGACAAGGACTGGAGGAGGCATGCCTGACTTGCTCAGCCATGTGGAGGAAGAGACTCTGCAGATCGAAGGATAAGTAAGGTGGACAAGCGATTACAAACAGTAAGGCTGGATTGGCCAGGCTTAAGAGTGACAATCTGTCCAAACTGGTGCTGGCGTGTGGGTACATAGGAGGCAGACAAGGAAATGTGATGTGCTCATAAACCTTGCTGATCCTTAATGTGGTTATTTTTTGCCCGCTATTGCAGGTCTTTGCAATGCCAACCCCAGATCACAACTGTGGTGGGAGCCTGAAGACTCCACCTCTGGGGAAAGCGGCACCATTGATCCAGAGGATAACCCAACACCTGTCACGTCCACAACCTCCACCAGCGCATTGACACTCACATGGGTCATGGAGGGTTCGCATTTATAACTGGGAACACCATCTTGTAAACAAATTGTACAAGGGAAGGAGCTGTGCTGGACCTAATTCTGGGGAATGAAGCCGGGCAGGTGGTTGAGGTGATGGTGGGGAAATTTTAGTTATAGCAACCACAACATACAATTTAAGTTTGTTATGGACAAAGAAATAGACAAGTTGCAAAAAACAAGTTTTGGAATTGGGAGAGAGTGGATTTTAGTAAAATAAGGCAGGATCTGGCCAATGTAGACAGGGAACAGCTACTAATGGTGAAATCTACAAAAGAGCAGTGGGGGGCATTCAAAAAGGAAATAGGAAGGGTGCATCCCTCTAGGATGATAGGACGGAATAACAAGCCCAGAGAACCATGGATGACCAGAGATTTGCAGGATATGATGAGAAGGAAAAGAAAGGCTTTTAGCAGGTACAAGGGGAGCAAATCTGTAAAGGCTTTAGTAAAGTATAGAAAGTGTGAGGTGGTGCTTAAGAATGCAATTAGGAAAGCAAAGAGTGGATATGAGAAAGTTTTGGCTGGTTAAAGTCGGGAACATCCCAAGATATTCTCTAAGTATATCAATGGGAAAAGGATAACCAGGGAAAGAGTGCATTAGGGATCAAGGAGGCAATCTGTGGGTGGAGCCAAAGGACATTGGTAGAGCGTTGAATGAATACTTCACAATTGTCTTCACCAAAGAGAATGAGGATGAAGGTGTGGAACTCAGGGAGAGAGACTGCAAGGTTTTTGAACAAATTGACATGGGAAAGGACAAGCCAGGAAACTGCAGACTAGTGAGTATCATGTCAGTGGCAGGGAAACTATTGCAGAAAATTCTGAAGGAGAGTATCTATCTACACTTGGAAAGGCAAAGCTTGATCAGGGATAGTCAGCATGGCTTCAGCAGAAGGAGGTCATTCTGAATAAATTTGGTTGAATTTTTTGAGGTAACTAGGTGTGTAGATGAGGGTAGTGCAGTTGATGTAGTTTATATGGATTTCAGCAAAGCCTTTGACAAGGTACCACCTGGGAGACTTATAAAGAAGGCGAATGCACGTGGGTTCCGGCTATTTGATAAAGTGGATTCAAAATTGGCTCAGTTGTAAGAGGCAGAGGGTGACGACAGAAGGCTGCTTTAATGACTGGAAGTCAGTGTCCAGTAGCGTACCACAGGGACCTGTGCTGCTATAAACGACATAGATGACGATGTGAGGGGTAGAATTAGTAAGTTTGTGGATGACACAAAGATTGGCTGGGTGATTAACAGTGAGGTTGAGTGTCTTGGGCTACAAGAAGATATAGATGGGATGGTCAAATGGGCAGGTAAGTGGCAGATGAAATTTAACCCTGAAAAGTGTGAGGTGTTACACTTTGGAAAGAGTAATTTGACAAGGAAGCATTCAATGATTGGCATGACACTAGGAACTTCTGTGGAACAAAGGGGCCTGGGCGTGTTTGTCCATAGATTTCTGAAGACAGAAGGGTTTAGTAGGGTTTAGCTAAGATTAAGATTACAAAAGCGGGGAAGTCGTGTTGGAGTTGAATAGAACTTTGCTGAGGCCACGGCTAGAGTACTTTGTACTGTTCTGATCGCCACATTATAGGAAGCATGTGTTTGCACTGGAGAGGGTGCAGAGGAAATTCACCAGGATGCTGCCTGGAGAGGAATATTTAAGTTATGAAGAGAAGTTGGATAGGCTTAGTTTGTTTTTGTTGGAGCAGAGAAGACTGAGGGACGACCTGATCGAGGTGTACAAGATTATAAGGGGCATGGACAGGGTGGATAAGGAGCAGCTGTTCCCCTTAGTTGAAGGGTCATTCAAGAGGGAACATAGGTTCACGGTGAGGAGCAGGAGGTTTAGAGGGATGTGAGAAAAAAACCTCTTTAGCCAGAGGGTGGTAATTGTCTGGAATGTACTGCCTGGGAGGGTGATGGAGGAGAGTTGTCTTACGTCCTTTGAAAAAATACCTGAATGAACACTTGGCATGTCAAAACATTCAAGACTATGGGCCTAGTGCTGGAAAATGGGATTAGGTGGGAGGTCAAGTGTTTCTCATGTGTCAATGCAGACTTGATGGGCCGAAGGGCCTCTTCTGCACTTTATGATTCTATGAAGCCATAAACTTGCAACAAATGCCCAACTGCATTGTCCACAAGGCCCACGGCCGACGAAAAATACGTCAACGTCACATACAATAACCCCACACATGTTGGCAGTGGATCACTCTACGCTCTTCCACATTTTGTGAAGATTTTCTTGCAGGCAATCAAATGCATTGAAACAATTGCTGGTGTGTGGTGAACCATAGATGGTTACCACTATGGGTACTTGTACATATGTTACTCTTGTTACTGTTGGGGTTAGGGTTGGGGTGTTCCACCTGTTAGCATTGTTCTGTGGTACGCTCCGTTTGGCTCCGCCTTCTTACAGGAGTATAAAGGTCACTGCTACTTCCTAGTAGCCCTTAGTCTGGGATAGTATTGTTATGATGTGGAGATGCCGGCGTTGGACTGGGGTAAACACAGTAAGAAGTTTAACAACACCAGGTTAAAGTCCAACAGGTTTATTTGGTAGCAAAAGCCACACAAGCTTTCGAGGCTCTGAGCCCCTTCTTCAGGTGAGTGGGAATTCTGTTCACAAACAGAACTTATAAGACACAGACTCAATTTACATGAATAATGGTTGGAATGCGAATACTTACAACTAATCCAGTCTTTAAGAAACAAAACAATGGGAGTGGAGAGAGCATCAAGACAGGCTAAAAAGATGTGTATTGTCTCCAGACAAGACAGCCAGTGAAACTCTGCAGGTCCACGCAACTGTGGGAGTTACAAATAGTGTGACATAAATTCTGATTCTAGGATCGCATGATAAAGACTCAGGAGGAAAAAAGCAGAAATATTTATGTGAAATAGTGTGACATAAACCCAATATCCCGGTTGAGGCCGTCCTTGTGTGTGCGGAACCTGGCTATCAGTTTCTGCTCCGCGACTCTGCGCTGTCGTGTGTCGCGAAGGCCGCCTTGGAGAACGCTTACCCGAATATCAGAGGCCGAATGCCCGTGACCGCTGAAGTGCTCCCCAACAGGAAGAGAACAGTCTTGCCTGGTGATTGTCGAGCGGTGTTCATTCATCCGTTGTCGCAGCGTCTGCATAGTTTCCCCAATGTACCATGCCTCGGGACATCCTTTCTTGCAGCGTATCAGGTAGACAACGTTGGCCGAGTTGCAAGAGTATGTACCGTGTACCTGGTGGATGGTGTTCTCACGTGAGATGATGGCATCTGTGTCGATGATCCGGATCATCGACACAGATGCCATCATCTCACGTGAGAACACCATCCACCAGGTACACGGTACATACTCTTGCAACTCGGCCAACGTTGTCTACCTGATACGCTGCAAGAAAGGATGTCCCGAGGCATGGTACATTGGGGAAACTATGCAGACGCTGCGACAACGGATGAATGAACACCGCTCGACAATCACCAGGCAAGACTGTTCTCTTCCTGTTGGGGAGCACTTCAGCGGTCACGGGCATTCGGCCTCTGATATTCGGGTAAGCGTTCTCCAAGGCGGCCTTCGCGACACACGACAGCGCAGAGTCGCGGAGCAGAAACTGATAGCCAGGTTCCGCACACACAAGGACGGCCTCAACCGGGATATTGGGTTTATGTCACACTATTTCACATAAATATTTCTGCTTTTTTCCTCCTGAGTCTTTATCATGCGATCCTAGAATCAGAATTTATGTCACACTATTTGTAACTCCCACAGTTGCGTGGACCTGCAGAGTTTCACTGGCTGTCTTGTCTGGAGACAATACACATCTTTTTAGCCTGTCTTGATGCTCTCTCCACTCCCATTGTTTTGTTTCTTAAAGACTGGATTAGTTGTAAGTATTCGCATTCCAACCATTATTCATGTAAATTGAGTCTGTGTCTTATAAGTTCTGTTTGTGAACAGAATTCCCACTCACCTGAAGAAGGGGCTCAGAGCCTCGAAAGCTTGTGTGGCTTTTGCTACCAAATAAACCTGTTGGACTTTAACCTGGTGTTGTTAAACTTCTTATAGTATTGTTAAGCAGTGTGCTCTATTCTTGTTGTGAATAAAAGCCTTTATTCCCGGGTACAAGCCGCACTTCTATCGGCCTGACAGGGCACACCTCATTAAGGCCACTCGCCCTTTTGAACGACTGAGTGTCGACTTCAAGGGCCCCCTTCCTTCGACAGATCGGAATGTGTATTTCCTCAACGTGGTTGACGAATACTCCCAATTCCCCTTTGCCATCCCCTGTTCTGACATGTCCTCTGCCACGGTCATCAAAGCCCTGCGGAGTCTTTTTACCCTGTTCGGCTACCCCAGTTATATCCACAGTGATAGGGGTTCGTCGTTTATGAGCGACGACTTGAGGCAATACCTGCTCTCTAAAGGAATTGCCTCAAGTAGGACTACGAGTTATAACCCCAGAGGTAACGGACAGGTTGAGAGAGAAAACGCTACAGTCTGGAAGGCTGTTTTACTGGCGTTAAGGTCCAGGGGTCTTCCAGTCTCCCGTTGGCAAGAGGTACTTTCTGATGCGCTCCATTCATTCCGGTCCCTCCTGTGTACAGCAACCAACGCTACCCCACATGAGCAGATGTTTACCTTCCCTAGGAAGTCTTCCTCTGGGACCTCACTGCCGTCTTGGTTGACGTACTCAGGACCTGGCCTCCTGCGGCGGCATGTTAGGGCCCGCAAGTCCGACCCTTACAGGTCCACCTCCTCCATGCCAACCCTCAATATGCCTATGTGGCATATCCTGATGGGCGAGAGGACACAGTCTCTATCAGAGATCTGGCGCCTGCAGGGGACCTGGAAACCCCCGTCACTCCCGCACCCCTGGTTAGGATTTCTTTGCCCATTCTCTCCCCTCCTGACACGGCGCGGGCAGCATCGGGACCTCAACTTAATCCTCTTACTCCCGTGTACAGCTTGCCTGAGTCCAGGAGATTGTCGCCACCTCGAGGTCCACAGGTGTGTGAGGAACTGGAGGAGTCACTGGACACTACCTCGGAGAGAGGGTCATCACCACGGTCACCAGAACCGGCACTGGAGCCAGTGCTGCGGAAGTTGCAGAGACGGTGCGGACCCCCGATACGGCTGAACTTGTGAACATATGGACAGTTCGTATTGTCTCCTTACCCCACCGGCCTTTGTTTTTAAAGGAGGGGTGAATGTGGTGAACCATAGATGGTTACCACTAGGGTACTTGTACATATGTTACTCTTGTTACTGTTGGGGTTAGGGTTGGGGTGTTCCACCTGTTAGCATTGTTCTGTGGTACACTCCGTTTGGCTCTGCCTTCTTACAGGAGTATAAAGGTCACTGCTACTTCCTAGTAGCCCTTAGTCTGGGATAGTATTGTTAAGCAGTATGCTCTATTCTTGTTGTGAATAAAAGCCTTTATTCCCGGGTACGTCCTAGCCTCCCAAGTGAATTAATCGCGCATCGTGGTGCAAAGTGGGAATTTGAACCATCTCATTCCAGAGGAAACCAGGCTGAACAGGAGTTAAATTCCAAGGAGTAAATTTACCACATCTTGCAGTCCTATGTAATGCACTCAGATGTTGGGGCAACTGCCTAACACTAATAACCAGCTCTGGAGAGCAATGCTTGTGACATTTACTTGCTGGGTCACCTCTCTCCATTGGCACTGAAATTATTTTTCTAGGCACTTGTCACACATCAAAGCAGAAGACGAAAACTTCCTTTCTGCTGTTGATTTGCTCCATAAGCATCACTATCAATCTCAAGACTACAATAGAAATCATGCTCCCAGCTGCTCCAGAAAGTTACTGTTCAGTAACCATTGAGAAATTCCCTTTAAGGGACTTCAGGCTGCCTTTAAATGATGGCTACCCAGCCGGACTTCTTGCCCTCCAAATTGATACACATCTGTAAGGAGCAGAGATAAAAATCAATTAATTCCGTTAACTCAGTCCTGGCCACAGAGACCTCCCATGGACTGAACAATCTGCCCAATGGATAGGGGCTATGAAAACTGATCTGATTGTGTGCTGATTAGAGTGGTTGCCCTGATATATGTTTAACTGTTTATTTCTTAAGCTTTAAGTTTGAAACTTTTGCCGCTTTTTATTTCACATCACTAAATCATAGAATCGTTGAATCCCCACAGGGCAGAAGGAGGCCATTTGGCCCATCCAGCCTGCACCAACACAGCATCCACACCCTGGCCCTATCCCCATAACCCCACATATTTATCTCACTAATCCCCCTAATCTATACATCGTGGGACAATAAGGGGCAATTTAGCATGGCCAATCCACCTAACCTGCACATTTTTGGATATTATAAACATCAGAAGAAAACTTGGATAGATGTGGAACAATCCATTACTTTTTTTCATTTTACGTGCGTTCAAATGCCTTTTTGATATCTTGCCATTTGGATCGTTCTCCAGTATTTTTTATATGAAGGTTTATAAACATCTGGGCATTTGTTCAAAAACAACCTTTCAGTGATGTCAGTGCACGCCGACAAAGTTTGTCGAAGGAATTCATCATTTCTACAATCATGCAACTTTAAAAGAAAGCGTGTACAAAAGCAACATCTGTTCACTTCCATCAAAGATTGTGTTGAAGAATCAGTTCAATGTGCAGTTATGAATGTCTTCTGTCATGAGCTGTTGCCAAATAGTGATCCCTTTCAGGTGTCACATTTGTGATGGCGTTGTCTGCTCAGGAGGTAATTCTATTGCAACCACTGGGGCCTGAATCGAGCAGCTGCTACAGCTCATATTGCATCTTTGCTCATTTTAGGTGCTAATTTATGAATACCCAAATTTTCTCAAAAATTAGTAAAGAGAAGTTTCAGCCCGAAATGCAAATTACTGTAGGAACACTATTTTGATTTGTTAACTTCACCTATCTAACTAAAATATACAGAAGACCCCCATTTCCTTATGTCTCTGGTGGTGCCCTGAAAAAGGCAGAGGGGGGAGGAAAAAAAACCCAATGAGATTGAAGAGAAGCCCAGGCCTTTTGAACTCCCAGGTCCCATTTAAGGCTGATTCCTGCCCAATTTTGTTGCCAATGACATCAGGCTGATGGGTAGGAGTTAGGTAAGCACAGCTGGTGGCTACAATAAGGGACAGTGCAAGAAAACTGAGGAAAGTTGGGGTGTGTTGGATGAGTAGCCCCAGACAGTCATCCAGCTGAAGGCTGAAGCATTCCTTGTTTTTCTGCTCCTCTTGCATCGACATTCGTCAGGGAAAACTAAAATAATTTTATTGACCAACCAACTTCTAAGCCCGCTGATCTTCCGTGCCATGTTATCCTGGTGAGTTCGGCACCAAACACTGTACTGTTGGTTAAAGTCGGATCAGATTCCAACATCTGATTGTCACTGAGGCTCTCACCTGGGGTGAAGCTCTCATACATTGTTGAAGCTGTGCTTCTGATTCTTTACACATGCAAGTCCCATCTTTTCAGGTATCTGGGGAGTTACAATGAGGGCTGAAAAGCCAGTGAAGAGAATTGTTCATCCTTAACCTAAAGTTTATCTATTAGTCACAAGTAGGCTTACATTAACACTGCAATGAACTTACGGTGAAAATCCCCCAGTCGCCACACTCCAGCACCTGTTCGGGTACACTGAGGGAGAATTTAGCATGGCCAATGCACCTAACCAGCACATCTTTCAGACTGTTGGGGGAAACCGGAGCACTCGGAGGAAACCCACGCAGACACAGGGAGAACGTGAAAACTCCGCACAGACAGTGATCTGAGCCAGGAATCGAACCCGGGTCCCTGGCGCTGTGAGGCAGTAGAGCTAACCACTCTGCCACCGTGCCCACAAAATGTTTCACCCCAGATGGGACTCAAGCCCACAATTCCTGGCTTAGGAGGCCAATGCCTTATCCATTAGGCCACTGGGGTGGCCCAGTGGCCTAATCTTTCTAACTTGCTCATGAATTATCTGTATTGATATTTCTCACACTAAATACAACACCACAATCCAAAAGTAGAACTGAGTATTGTTCTGAAAAAAAGATACATTGTAAATAGTATTATTATTGTTAAATCAATTTGCAGGAAATGCTTTTTTTTCTAACATTGCCATGGACTTACATAGAATTTTACAGCATATCAGCCAGTCATTCGGCGGAACAGGACAATACTTGTGTTTAGGTTCCACATAAGCTTCTTCCCACTTTACTTCATCTCACTGTGTCAACATATCCTTCTGTTCCTTTCTCCAACGTGAGGCAAAAATGTCTGTTGCAAGTTTCAGAGATAAATGCTCATTTGTCCTTCCGCTCTATGTACAATCTGAAAATGAACAGCATCAATATTTCATAGAAATCATAGAAATCATAGAAACCTTACAGTACGGAAAAAGGCCATTCGGCCCATCGAGTCTGCACCAACCACAATCCCACCCAGGTCCTACCCCCATATCCTTACATATTTTACCCGCTAATCCCTCTAATCTACACATCCCAGGACACTAAGGGGCAATTTTAGCATGGCCAATCTACCTAACCCGCACATCTTTGGACTGTGGGAGGAAACCGGAGCACCCGGAGGAAACCCACGCAGACACGAGGAGAATGTGCAAACTCCACACAGACAGTGACCCAAGCTGAGAATCGAACCCAGGTCCCTGGAGCTGTGAAGCAGTAGTGCTAACCACTGTGCTACTGTGCCGCCCTATTTTTTTTATAATAACTCCAGGAGTCGGCTGTTAAGGAACAGAGCTTTTATTGCATAAATAAATTAAACAAAAACCACAAGTCTGTGGTGAACACAACAGGTCCTAATCAGGACTAAAGGGAAATGGATCCACTCAGGGTCCTACTTTATATAGGGCTCGATATACAAGCTCCACCTGGTTGGTTAATTACCAATCCCCAGGGAGCCCGTATTGAATGAGTCCTAGTGGGAGGTTAATTAGTGATTTCCCGTGCACGTCATGGGGGTTATCACATTTTTCACTCTCTCTTTGAGCTTTTGTGGAATTTGCAGGTCAACATCAATACAGTAAATAAGGGTGCAAAACGTGCAGTAGTAAATTGGTCACCCTTTAGATACCAGGGTGATTTCCCTTCCCATCGTGTGTCAGAACGTGTAATAGGTTTAATTTGTTAAATGACGAGCTTCCACCCATTTTAGACTCTCACCAAAGATGGGTTTCAATCCCCATATTTAAGAGTGAAGTGAAGAGATTCTTTTATGTTAGAGCATGCACCCATAGTTCTCTTAAGTTTCAGTCTCTGAGATATGACCCAGATTCACATCAGTTTGGGTGCCATGTTAGAACAACCTGTTGTACTCTGACACCATTGTGGGAGAACCCTCACCACAAGGACAGTGGTAGTTCAAAGAGAAGTTCAACCCCCATCTTCTCAGGATAATTAGAGGTGAACATTAAATACAACCTTGTCAAAGCAGCTGAGAACAAATAAAAGTTGTGTTAATGAAGAAAACTGGAGCCACTCTAGGCCTTCTTTATATACTTCACAGTGGTCAAATCAATTGCAGAGCCCTGGAGAAATTCGCACTTGGAAAGTCATGTATGAAGAACAACACCACTTGCAACGTAAGGCACTGGGTAGCAGGGAACCAAAGCAGGTGAGTGAGAATGGAGTTTGAACAAGTTTTAGTTTATGGGTGGGAACCCAGACAGGAGATTGTTGGGAGTGTTAAAAAATGAAATGCTAAAATAAAAGTTCTGCTGGTGACTCAACTAGTTAAGGCATCGAATAAATGATTTTCCCAGAGCAGGAAGGACAAAAGTTCAATCTGTGTTCTGTCATACACTCCTTCTTTTAATTTCTATTTTCTACTTTCTCCAGTCATCTTGCTTGATGATCACCAACAAAAGCTACTGTTGGGCTGCGTTTTCCTGACGTGACTACAGCTTGAATAGTGTGCTGTCACTATCACGAGGTAGGCTAAAAAAGCCATTCCTCCCCTTTATACCACTCTTTTGTCTTCTCACCCTCCCGCAAGCAAAAATTAAGAACAAAAACATTGATTTATCATGTTTTTGGTGGAAACATAGATCAAGATGTCAAACAGGAAGGTTGGGGACTTGTTAGGCTTGTATATCACAATAGTTTCTATTGAAGTCTGAATGTTGCCGTTAATGTGTTAAGGGTAGGTTATCTGAGGGTTATTTTGGATTTTCAAAGGTTAGAAAGATAGTCACTTTTTGTTTTCAGTATCTGTGCTAAAATTTGTTCTTTAACGCTGGCACAGTAGGCCGACCAATCAGACAGAAGAAGCAATAATCCTCAAACAGCTGTGACCCAGAATTAGGAGACATTTAAACAGCTGAAACAGCACTGCTAAGGCCAGGGCAGGTGTTAAATGAGCAGATTTACTGAGGAAAGGCAAGTTTTCTCCCATCATCAGAAGCCTAAGCTAAGGGGCTGAAGTCCATTCCTATCCAGCTTCTGGCATAGCAGATATAGAAGGTAGCAACAGAAAACAGGCAGCAACAGTCAGACATGCCAGTACTGGACATGGTTGATTCATGGGTAGAACCCTCACAATTTATGGCCAGTGAAGTCTCGGTCCACCAGAATCTTAGCAAGCTGTCAGGGAATTCTTGTAGCTGGCTTGCACACTCATTTCTGAAGAAAATCACTTTGAAGAAATGGTAGGTTAGATATCATGTGAAACAAAGGACAATTTCAAAGAGGCAATACTGTGCCAAATCAAATTAACAACCATAGAACCACAGATATTTACGACCATTTGGGCTATGATGTCTGTGCCAGGTCTCTGCTGAAGCAATCCGTAACAAATCTCAATGCCCTGCTCTCTCCCCATGGTTCTGTATCTTCATCTACTTCAAATATTTATCCCTTTTCCCTTAAAAGGCACAATGGTCCCTTCCACAATGACTCCCTGTGGCAAAACATTCTTTATTCTCACCGCTAAGTAAAAACTTTTCTTCTAACTTCTCTCCTAACTCTGTTTGGTATGATTTTAAAATAGTGACCCCTCTTCACTGACCTCAACTAAAAGAAAAAAAAAGTTTCACTATTCATCCTATGAAGATCCTTCATGATTTTAAAAACATTGATTAAATCTCCTCTTAGACATCTCCATTCCAGTGGAAATAGTTCAATTACCTCAAAAGCCCTCAGAATTAATCACCGGCATCATCATGGTGGACAAATTCCATGCATGAGCAGTGAATGAAATAAGTACATTGCAATTAAATCAAAAATTGTGCTAAGTACGTATGTTTTATTTGTTGTGATAAAACAGGATGCAAACAAAAGATGGAAAACATTTGAAGAACTGAGTGTGAACATATTGGTTATGGTGTTCGGGATATGGTTACATGCAGGTACGGTTTGAAACTTTAAGTGTTACAACCCCAGCTGCAGTTGCTACTGGACAAGTCCGATCCCATTGCAGAACCTGGCTCGATAGATCCTAACTTATATTTTTGTTCATAGAAATGTGGAGGGTGACTACTGAACAGAGTCACAGAGGCTGCTGATGAACTTTTAACAAAAGGATGAAACACTTATTGAACAAGAAAAAGTGAACTAAAATACACTACTCCTTCACCCACAAATATACCTTTACAGATTGGTATGGTAGCCATGAAGGACACAGGGAATTATCCATTGATCGCCCTGTGGAATTCGTGGAGTATGAACTTCTCTTTTGAGCAAGTGGGGGCTCATCCAATGGGAAACAAGCTATGGGGGGGGGGGGGTTAAACCCACACTGTTATTTTGTAGGACCCTAGTGCTTGGACTTGGGTCCTATAAGCCATGGATGTGGCTCTTTTCTGTTTTGTGAATAAAAGGTTATAGTGGTGGAAGACTGACCTTGGCGAGATTATTACATTGGCGATGAGGAGTAAAACAAGTTTTTTTTCCCGGAAAACCTTTATTGTCAAGGACAAGCAACTCTTCTCCAGTGGGAAAATAAACTATGCCTCTCTTCAGTAAAGTTGAACCCTATGATGCAAGCAGAGAGGACTGGATCTAATATACAGGGTGCATGTGTTACTTCTTCCAGGCAAATAATCTAGAAGGAGATGAAAAACAGAAAGTAATCTTATTGACAGCAAATGGGGCCCCAACACTCAGCGCGATAACAAGTCTGACCTATCCAGACTCCTCTGACTTGGAAACTTTTAACAAGTTAGTAAACTTGGTAACAAAGTAACCCAAAGTCTTCTGTTATACTCCAAATAAACTACTTTTACGCAGCAAGGAACCTATTACCAATTACCAAATAATAACCTATTACCAAATATTTGGCCACCCCTGAATGAAATGTTGAGAGGCAGATTGGTATGTAGAATAAACAACTTGACAATTCAAAAAAGTTATTGGCTGAACCCAACCTGAATTTTAAGAAAGTCATTGAAATAGCTCTATCACTGAAGAAAAGGCATTGAAATAGCTCTATCAATGCAGAAAAGGGGTGCAGGAGCTACATGGGGTGTCAAACAGCAATGTCCACCAGTTAGAGGGAGGGGCCTTGTGTAGCAACGATTATTCCTTAACCGAGATTGCTTGCGTAGGTAAGATGTCAGAGAGTCCATTACAACTTTGGAGCTCAACTCACATCACCAGGCAGTCAAGGAAAAGTAGCAATGGCATCAATAATACCAATGAACTTGTTTCAGAAGGTTATAGATACTAGATGATGGACCTTTGCTAGCACTGCCAAAGAACACAGCCAAGGTTATGTTATAGGAATAGGCAAACCGTGTGCTATTCAGGGAAGAATGATGTGGAGATGCAAGTGTTGGACTGGGGTGGGCACAGTAAGAAGTCTCACAACACCAGGTTATAATAAACCCGTTGGACTTTAACCTGGTGTTGTGAGACTTCTTACTGTATTCAGGGAAGAAGCCAAGACCAGTAAGTGACCACACCATGCAGGTAAACACACTGGAACTGGAACAATGCAACTAAGCATTCCCGAAAGTTTTGTTCCAATCAATACGCACAAGGGCCTATACGAGTACATTCACCTGCCCTTTGAGGTCTCGTCAGCTTACGTCATTTTCCAGTGGGTCATGGAGCCCGTACTTTAGGGATGACCCGAAGTGTCAGTATACTTGGATGACCTGGTCATGGGGATTTCGGAACAAGAGCACCTGGAAAACTTAGAGAAGTCTTGTGAAAATTCTTGAGAGTTTGGGAACGCCTGAAGAAGGAAAAATGTGTTTTTAAAGCAAATTAAGTGATCAACTTAGGCTATTGGATAGATGGCAAGGGTTAACATCCAGTAGAGGACAAAATAAAGGTTATCAAGCAAGCACCAACTCCAAGAAACAACACAGAGTTAAAATCCTTCCTGGGGCTAGTAAATTATGGAAAACCTATTTCAAATTTGACCTCCTTACTGACCCCCTTGCATACCCTACTACAGAAGTCCCAAAGATGGTCTTGGGAGGTACCATTGTGGAGGCTTTTATTAAAGGCAAACAGCAGCTTCATCATTCAAATTCTTGACCCATTTTGACCCTAAGAAGGAACTCATCCTGACATAAGATGCTTCCTCTTATGGGGTTGGGGCGGTGCTCTCACACCGCTGGAAAGATAATACAGAAAGCCCTATCGCATACGAATCCAGGAGCAGATGATTTCCCAGATTGGGAAAGAGGGTTTGGCGGTCATATTTAATCTGAAAAATTTCAATCAATATGTGAACTGCAGGCATTTCATAATAGTAACCAACCACAAACCCTTGCTGGGACCTTTTAAAAAAGATAAACCAATTCCCCTATTGCCTCCACTTGGATACAATGTTAGACCTTGTTACTAGTGACTTATAAATACCGCCTGGGGCACTGCCCTGGAAATTGGATAGCCATTGCTTATGTGTTGAGTCACCTTCTGCTGCCCACAAGCACAGCTGCTTTATCAGCTTTGGAAGAGGTCATGAGGACCCTAAATTTTTCAAAGACTCTGCCAATGTCCGCAAGGCAAATTAAGGCCTGGACGCAAAGGGATCCAACTCTGTCCAAATTAAAACATATGATCTTGAATGGCCGATTCTGACGACAACCCTCAAAAGAAATTAAACCCTATCTGACAAAAAAACACAACCTTAGTGTTGAGGATGGCATCATCTTCTGGGGGTCCTGAGTAGTTGTCCCTTGCCCAGGGCAGCGTCCGATACTTACGGAATTACATAATGACCACCCTGGAGTATCAAAAATGACAATGCTGGCCAGGAGCTACGTCTGGTGGCTCAGCCTCAACTCAGACATCACAGACTTGGTGAGACGATGTGACTTGTGCCAGAAGAATCAAAACCTCCCTCCCTGAGCCTCGCTACGTCCAGGAGAGTGGCCAGGCATGCCATGGGTGCGAGTACACGTGGATTTTGCTGGGCCTGTTATGGTTCCATGTTCCTGGTTCTGGCAGATGAATACTCCAAATGGTTGGAGCTATATCCCATGGACTCCACTACCTCCCAGTCTACAATCATGAGATTACAACTGAGTTTCTACACGCACAGAATACCAGAAGTTCTGGGCTCCAACAATGGCATTGCCTTCCCCAGCAGTGAGTTTCAAAACTTCATGTTTTCCAATGGCATCAGACACATCTGAACAGCACCCTATCACCTATCGTCAAATGAGCTGGCATAATGAGTGGTGCAGACTTTTAAAATTGGCATGAAGAAACAACCTGCGCCATCCATAAAGACCAAATTGGCACGATTTCTATTTGACTATGGGACCACTCCTCACACAACAACAGGAATTGCCCCAGTGGAACTGCTATTGGGACAGTGGCTTTGGACATGCCTTCTGTTTCCAAACTTGGCGGGGGGATGGAGTACCAATAAGAAAACCAGAAAAAAAATTCTGCAAGGAAACAGGTGACCTGGTTCCTGTAAGAAACTTTGGAGATGGTTCGAAATGGGTCCCTGGGATTATAATGGAGAAAACGGGGCCAGTGTCTTACAAAGCAAAACTCCAGGGCAAAACCTAAAGCAAACACCTAGACCACTGCAGGGGTAGAGAGTCCATCCAAGAGCAGACCTCGTTATTGCTGTGTAATTGGCTGCCACCAGTGCCGGGCAACAACTTGAAGCCAACCTCTCGCCTGCCCTTCCGTGTGGCAAGGACACAGACTCTGAGATGGAAGTGGAGGATGCTGGTGCTCCAAGTCTAGCAGAGGAGGAATCTACATCAGTGGCTTTGTGATGCTCCCTCTGGAAACAGAGATCCCCAATTTAGGCCACACCACCAGACCTGGTTTCCCCCTTCGACTGACCTCAGACTGATTGCCAATTGTCGGAAAGGACCTTCTCGCAGCGGGCATACTGGGGGAGGACGTTATGGTATCATCAATAGATCTTCTCGAGGGCTTATTTCCCCTATTTAGTAAGCGGCAGCTGGCCCAATGGGAAACAAGCAGTGGGGACTTAAAACCCGCTGCCTCAAACTGATCTTGACTTGTGCGCTGTAAGCTGCAGAAGCAGCTCTTTTCTGTTTTGTGAATTTGTCAATTACCTTAAATCTGTTCCTTCTGGTTCTTGAGCCTTCCACCAATTGGAGCAGTCTCTGCCAATACACTCTGTCCACACCCCCTCCAGTTTTTGAATATCTTCATTAAATCTACTTTCACTTTTCTCAAAGGGAAACAGTGCCAACATCTCTAATTTATCTACGAAACTGAAATTCCTCATCCCTGGAACCATTCTTATCAATAGTTTCTGCACCCTCTACAATGTTTTCACATCCTTCCTAAAGTGTGATGCTCAAAGCGGGATTTGGACTCCAGTTGAGTCATTAACCAAACTCTCCAAGGACAGTGTTCTTGAAATTTGATGCAACAGCAGCTTCTGGCAGGTTCCAAATCTAAGTTAGTGACAATTTTTATCACCCTATTTGGGAGATTTAGCTTCAATCATTTGCTCTTTGGCATTACCTTGGCTGAGATTTGTCAGCGCACGGACAAGGACACCATCTATGGGCAGATGACTGCTTTCAGAGCATGATCTGAGGGACACGACAGTAGACACATGGCTATCATGAAATGCTTGCAGGAAGCAGAATTGATGCTAAGTGATATACGTGAATTCTCTAAGACCTCAATTTGGGTCTTATGTCATTTTATAGAGCCATAGAGAATTATAGTACAAAAGAATTACAGCACAAAACCATGGTGGCACAATGGTTAGAACTGCTGCCTCACAGTGTCAGGGACCCGGGTTCAACTGCGGCCTTGGGTGACTGTTTGTGTGGAGCTTGCATGTTCTCCCCGTGTCTGCGTGGGTTTCCTTTGGGTGCTCCGGTTTCCTCCCACAGTCCAAGGATGTGCAGGTTAGGTGGATTGGCCAGGGTAAATTGCCCCATAGTGTTCCAAGATCTGTATGTTAGGTCATTTGGCCATGGTGAATGTGTGGAGTTACAGCGTTCGGGCTGGGGAGAGGACCTGGGTAAGATACTCTGTCGGTGCAGAGTCGATGGGCCGAATGGCCTCTTCTGCATTGTAGGGATTCTGTGTCCTGTAGTTTCTTCATCGCTCTCCTGTCTCAGTGTTTCATAGAATCCAATCATAGAATCATAGAATCCCTACAGTGCAGAAGGAGGCCATTTGGCCCATCGAATCTGCACCGACCACAATCCAACACAGGCCCTATTCCCATAACCCCACATATTTACCCTGCTAATCTCCCTGACACTACAGTCAATTTACCCTGGCCAATCAACCTAACCTGCACATCTTTGGACTTTGGGAGGAAACCAGAGCACCCGGAGGAAACCCACACAGACACAGGGGGAATGTGCAAATTCCACACAGACAGCGACCCGAGGCCGGAATTGAACTCGCGACCCTGGCACTGTGAGGCAGCAGTGCTAACCACTGTCCCACCTTGCCACCCACTTGTTCTTTTTCTATTAAATGAGAATAGGTGGGAGGTCGGGTGTCGGTGCAAACTCGATGGGCTGAAGGCCCTCTTCTGCACTATATGATTCTATGATTCTATGAAAAGAGACCATTGGCCCATTGTGTCTGTGCTGACCATCAAGCACCTATCTATTCTAATCCCATTTTCCAGTACTTGCTCCCTAGCCTTGTATTCTACGGCATTTCAAGTGCTCATCTAAGTGCTTCTTAAATGTTGTGAGGGTTCCCATCCCTTCCACCCTTTCATGCAGTGCATTCCAAATTCCCACCACCCTCTGGGTGAAAATATTTTTCATGAAACCCCCTCTAAATCTCCTGCTGCTTTTAAATCTATACCCCCTGGCCATTGACCCCTCTACTAAGGGGAAAAGTTCCTATCTACCATATCAATGTCCCTCATAATTTTGTATACATCGCTCAGTTCCACTCTCAGCCTTCTCTGCTCCGAGGGGAACAACCCCAGCCCAGCCAGCCTTTCTTCATAGCTGAAATTCTCCAGCCCAGGTAACATCCTGGTGAATCTCCTCTGCACCCTCTCTAGTGCAATCACATTCTTCCTATACTGTGGTGACCTGAACTGCACACAGTACTCTTGTTGTGGCCTAACAAGCATTTTATACAGTTCCATCATAACCCACCTTCTCTTTTATTTTATGTTTTGGCTAATAAAAGCAAGTATCCAATATGCCTTCTTAACCACCTTATCTCCCTATTCTGCTGTCTTCAGGGATCTATAGACATGCATCCCAAGGTCCCTCTGGTCCTCTGTGCTTCCTAGCATCCTACCATTCATTGCGTATTCCCTTGTTTTGTTAGTCTTTCCAAACTGCATCATCTCACACTTATCAGGATTAAATTCCATTTGCCACTATTTTGCCCATCTGACCAGCCATCTATATCATCCTATAATCTAAGGCTTTCCTCCTGGCTATTTACCATATCACCAATTTTCGTATCATCTGCAAACTTACTGATCACACTTTTGCATCCAGATCATTAATGTACTCTATAAACCGCAAGGCACCGAGCCATGTGGTACACCACTGGACACAGGCTTCCAGTCACAAAAAACCTTTGACCATCACCCTATGCCTCCTGCCACTGAGCCAATTATGTGTCCAAATTGCCAAGTTGCCTTGGATCCCATGTGCTCTTACCTCCTTGACCAGTCTCCTGTATGGGACCTTGTCAAAAGCCACATCTAACTGCACTTCCCTCTTCTACACATTTTGTCACTCCTCAAAAAATTCATACAAATTTGTGGTTATCCATTCCCTCTCTGACTGCACTCCCTTAAACTGTGGGGTGACCACATTTAAAAACGTGTTACCCTCCCTGTCTCACAGATGCACAGCCATGTGTGTTCATTCAGTCCGCAAGGAATGTCTAAGAATTTCCACATGCGGCAGAACACAGGACTGAGCTCCCCAGTCATGTTTTTAACTTAAAACGCTCTTAAATAATTTTCTTCTTGGCATAAATTTAAGTTTTTTTTTAAAGCAAAGACTTTTACTTTTCCTTAATGAAGCTTTAAAGTGCAGAAAACAACTTACCCACTACCTACCAATCAGCTCTCTCCTTTGTGCTGACGTTACTTTTCAAAAATTGACGTCAGTCTTTTGAACTCTGGGGCCACCGAGTGTCCGGAGTCTGGAATGCGCCACTCTATCCCACAGCTCCCTCACAGGTCAACTCCCGAGGGCTGCTTCCTCAAAACTGAAATACTCATCATAGAACTAGCCTCTACTCCTATAGCAGAGCAAGACCACTTACTGAAGATGAACATTTTAGAAAGTAGAAAAGCATCTCATCCCAAAATTCCCACTTTGCTCCAAATTCCCAAATGTATTCATTTGGACTGTGTCTCACTCAGGATGTGATCTCACCCAGCCCTGATGTGTACATCTTGAAGAAGAATGTATCAAATTGCAGAAATTACTCGCATGTTCTCAATTGCAATAAGGCTTTGCTGGGATTATGAACCCAGGATCTCCTGTTTACTAGGCAGGTGCTTTAATGAGCTAAGCCACAAAGTTAAAGAACATCAGTAAGTCAAGTGGGTTTTCTTTACGACAATCAACAATAGTTCTTGTGAGCAGTCAAGGCATCATGGCAGACCCACACAAAACAAAGGCAATAGTGAGTTTCCAACCCCATCATCCATTCCAATCTCCAAAGTTTCCTGGGTCTGGTGAACCAGTTGGTAGAATTTCTGCCCAGCCCAGGTCACAGAGCCTCTGCCCAGTTTTTTCACAAGAGTCCAGGCATGGCATTGAGATGCCTACCAAGAGCAAGCATTCTGTCCGATCATAGATGTGCTTCTCTCGCCAAATTTCCTGGTTCCTACGACCCATTCCTGTCTACTATAGCTGAAGGGAATGCTACCAGGAAATGCTCTCTCTAGAATTCTGATTCCCAGGGTGCAGCGTGAGAGGGGCTTCTTTTGGGTTTACAGACAATAAAAGGAATGTAAACAGTGGGTCCCTCAACAGAACTAAATACATGGATATTTGAGCAATGTGGAGCAAACCCAGGAAATCAGGATGAATGAGAAACCTAGACTGTGTAGTATAAGGGTGTTTGGCATAGCTAGGATTAATGTGATACTGTTAGTATCACCCACGGTATGAAGGGGGGAAACACATGACAATAGACAGCAGTCTAAGTAAAGTCAGCATGAAGATAGCACCTAGAGATGGCCATACATTGGAGACATGTAAATAGCTATGTGCCAATAAACAGTTTATGTTCAACCACACAAGCCTCCAGACCTCTTAGCAAGACACCAAGTAGCCTTACAACCTACTTTATTTGCTTAAACTGTGGCATCTGACTACTCTATCCAGCTCTTCATTCTCCCCTCAGGTGATAGGCCCTGAGCTTGGACCACAATATCTTTTCTCCACTGCTTCCAATTTCTCCGAGGTCGACTCCAGCCCCCAATTATCTCCTCAGGTAAGTGATAAACATGAGCCTGGCCCTACTTCTCTCCTCCTCAGATTTCTCCAGGTATGCTCCACTCTTTCTCCAGACTCTCTCCTCAAGTAAAGGATTGGCATGTGGCTGATCCTCCTGAGTTGTTCTGGGTTTGCTCCATCGCCCATCCTCTCCTCTGTGACCTGATAAGCCCTGAGTCCGATCCTTAATTTATCTTCTCCTCCGTGCTCCTGATTTCTTCTCGGTCTGCTCCAGCTGCTGACTCTGTCCTCAGTGAGTGATAGGCCCCAAGCCTGGACCTCAATTTAAGTTCTCCTTGTTGTTCCTGATTGGCCTTCAGCTGCACATGCCAAAGGCAGTAGCGGCTGTTAGTTTTACCCAGTAATAACGGCGAATGCTGACAGTTTCTCTGTCAATAAACCACAAATTCCAGGCATTGTCTTCATCGTCTTCAAACCTCTTTCTCTCCAACTAGCTGATTCGCTATTGTTTCGTAATTGAAGATTTCCTTCAATGCTAAATCTATTGTTTTGAATTGAGGTAATCTTGAGCAGTTGTATCAATGTGCGCATAATAGTTTCACTGTATTGCATAGTTTCTTATCAAATTAATACAGTGAATTCATGCAAACAAATTAAATAGCAGAATCTCAGGATGTCAAATCATTTCTGTTTGACTTTACATTTGTAATATAAAGTATTTTGTACATCTGGCTGACAGGATTTTTTTCAATTAATTAGCTTATTCTCATTGTTCTATTTATATGGCTAATATTTTGCGTCACTTAAATTTATGTGAGCAAATTCAGAATTAATAAGTAAATTAGTATTACTTCAAATTGACCTTTTTTGAACCCAAGTCCTATTTTAGCATTCATAGACCACAGTAAGTTAATTTTTCAGCATCATCCTTTTGAGCACGATTACAAAGCGCTGAGTAGCTGTCCATAATTATATCATGCAAATGACATTTGCTTTTGTTCAAGCTTTCTCCCTCAGATGGTACTTTCTTTTATCACACTCCCCACACATCTGTGTCTCTGAAACAGCACTGAAAACTCCTCCCCTTTTAGTCCCAGAGTTCCTTTTATTATCCGTTCTGACTGTCACATCGACACAGTTAGGATTTTGAACTCACATTGCAATGACATATCCTTGTGACATGGGTTATGTTGCCAGCTGGTACGAACAGGTGTACAGTGAATTTCCCATCAAATGGCAACATGCATTTGGCCATGGACCAAACTGAAAAATGAAAAACCTGTTCATTAAAGTCACCCACAGAAAGTGATTGGATATGAGCAAACAGAACATACAATGGTATGTGTGCTGTGTGGCACTAGTGGCTGTTTTAGTTCCCCAGTGAGTACTTGTCGTTTCTTTATAGCACAGAGGTCATAAAGCCATATAAAGCATAATATAATGCAATGTAATTATATCCTCTTTAATGTAAAAGCAATGCAAAGTAAAACAATTATTAGAATGTTCTCAAAAGGCTGATATTGAAAAATAACATGCTTTGGTAATAGTTGAACAAGGACATCAAGTAACAGATTAACTTGAGGGTTAAGAAAATAATTGGTTTGTGTTTTGGAACCATTTGTGACTTCAATACAATTAAAATCTTAAATCTAAAAAAAACACTAAATAGGTCAAGTGTATTGTATTGGCATGCTCCTTTAAGGAGCAAGCTCTCGGAAGGTCATGCAGCCCCTTTGGCCAAACAGACCGGAGCGTGCGAACTCTGGAGCTGGTTTTCCTTGCAGTTAGGAGTCTGGAGTTGTGGAGTACGGTGGCCTCTATATCACGCACTGTGCATAGTTCAAATTCCAAGATGGCACTGTAGCGTGGCGACTTCCTGCAAGCTGTGCCAAGCATACTCTCTAATTCTATCTTTTATTCTCGTTCTATGCATTTAAAAATCCATTCTAACCCTTTTAAACTCTGTAACAATGTTTTAATTCATATTAAGTTGATCTTTCTTGACACCCTAGCTATGACAGTAACATTACATTCTGCACACTTTCCTTTCCTTCTCTATGTACGGTATGCTTTGTCTGTATAGCGCGCAAGAAACAATATTTTTCACTCTATACTAATACATGTGACAATAATAAAACAAATCAAATCAAAAAATAGTTGCTTACCTTAATAAACTGTTCATTTGTTAATCTACTTGGCAGTCACCAGTTTTTGAAAGATACTACATTTGGCAAAAGGATTTAAGCGGAGTGCCTTCCTTCTGCTGCAAACATCAGGAGAGCAGACCTCGTGTAGAAGCTCTTTTGAAGCAAACTCGTTCAGCAGCGTAAGTGTCAAAATGCCCCTTTTTGGGAAACTGGGGACCCACAGAGCAGTGGGTGCAATATATCAAATGCCTACTCTACCTTTTTAACGCCAATGAAATCAGGGGGGAAGGGAAGCAGCAGGTAATCCTACTAACAGGGGCTCCAACCTAGAACCTGATAAGGATCTGACTTAGGATCTGACTGGTTAGGTGCACTGGCCATGCTAAATTCACCCTCAGTGTACCCGAATAGGTGCCGGATGTGGAGTTTAAGGGATTTTCAGTCGCTTCATTGCAGTGTTAATGTAAGCCCACTTGTGACAATAATAAATAAACTTTAAAACTTCTCCAGGTGCCTCCAGCTCCTAAGCTTTCAAAGTGTTTGCGGAATTCATCAAGGGATTTTGCCACCCGAAGCCTTTAGCAATACAAATTTAATGCAATGACAAGAGTCCCAAGGGACTCAATAGCGGCATTCGTGGCACATTTAAGACAAACAGCTGAACGGTGCGAGTTCGAGTCAGACAGGCTAATCTGCGGTGTTAACAACACATATACACAAAATAAATTATTAGCAGAGGCAGAGATTACTTTAAATAAGGAATTAGAAGTCACCCAGGCCACAGGAAGTGCCGAAAGAGGGGCGATGGAGCTGCAAAGGGTGCAAGCAGGTGAGGTCCACCAAGTTTGGCAGGAAGCCTCTGGTAGATGAATGGCTAAGGAGGAGGGTGCAGAAAGCAATGTGCAAGGAGGCTCAGAGCAAAAGAGAGCGCAGAGGTATAGAGGATTTGGTCCACAGGTCAGGAGCTATAAAAAATGCTACTGGTGAAGGGGAGATCACCCCCAGGAGAGATGTAAATTCAGGGAAGCTACATGTTATGCCCGCAATAGGAGGGGGCATATTAGGAGCAAATGCAAGACTCAGCAGAGCCTACCAGCGGCCAACAAAATAAAATTTTGACTCCAGTACACAGTGTTGAGAATAACCCTGAAAACGATGCTGAAATGTACAGATTAAACAAGACAAGACAGTCCCAATTACAATGGCAAATGGTCAGCCACTCAAAACGGAGGTGGACATAGGTGCCTCCACTACAGTTGTAGGAGAACAAATGTATTGTTATTTACAAAGAGGTTTTCAGCCCCTTACGAAGCACGATGGCCAGGCTGGCAACATATACTGAAAAAGCTTTAAAGATCCTAGGAACACCAACAACAATGCCCATAAGCTACCAGCATAGTCAGCTCAACTGCCTCTGATAGTAGGAGGGGGCCAAGGTTGGCTTCACCAAATTAAATTAAATTGACTAGAAATCTTCAAAATCAATGATAGAAACTTCCATGATTTCTTAAAAATACCAGGAGGGTTCCAAGATGAGTTAGACAAGATACTTGCCTAAGCGCTAAAATGTACGTGGAGCCTGAGGCCACACCAATGTTTTACAGAGTTCGACCTGTACCCTGTGCCTTACATGAGAATGTTGAATCTGAACTCAAACGACTGGACATATTAGGCATCATCAAGCCTGTACAGTTTTCGGAGTGGGCGGCTCCCATCGTGCCAGTGGTTAAGCCAGATAAAACCATTAGGATATGTTGGGACTACAAATTAACCATAAATCAAGTAGCAAAATTGGATTGACACCCAATATCAAGAATTAAACATTTGCCTGCCAAATTAGCAGGAGGTTTAGCTTAATACTAACTTGATAGGAGCCATGCATACCAACAGTTAGATGAGGCATCTCAAGAATTTGTTACAATAAATACCCACAAAGGCTTCTACCAGTATACTACCCTTCGGAGTCTCATTGGTGTGTGCAATTTTACAGTGCACAACCTAAGGTGGTTGTCTATCTAGATGGTGTACGGGTTACAGGAAGATCCGAAGAGCAGCATATGGCAAATCTCGAAGAAGTTTTAAAGAGATTTAAGAAGGCCAGCGTGAGACTAAAAAGGCAGAAATGTACGTTCCAGGCTCATGAAGACACACATTAAGAGTTCAAAGTGGACGCAAAAAGGCTGCATCCTATGGAGGAGAATAGAATAGAATCCTGCAGGAGGAGGCCATTCGGCCCATCGAGCCTGCACCTACCACAATCCCACTCAGGCCCTAGCCCCATAACCCCACGCATTTACCCTAGCTAGTCCCCCTGACGCTAAGGGGCAATTTAGCATGGTCAATCCACCTACCACGCGCATCTTTGGACTATGGAAGGAAACTGGAGTACCCGGAGGAAACCCACCCAGACACGGAGAGAATGTGCAAACTCTACGCAGACAGTGACCCAAGCCGGGAATCGAACCCAGGTCCTGGCACTGTGAGGCAGCAGTGCTAACCATTATGCCGCCCCTAGAAGATGAAAGCAATTAATGAAGCATTGGCCCCCAGAAATTTATTGGATTTGAAATCGTTTTTAGAAATGGTGAACTATTATGGGAGATTTACTCCTAATCTTTCTACAGTGTTGGCATCTCTACACATATTGCACAAGAAGCATCAGAGATGGTATTGGAAAAAGCATCAGAGAGAGGCCTTTGACAGGTTGAACTGGCATTGCAGTCATCCTGTCTCTTAGTTTATTTTGGCACCTCAAAAGAGATCATTCTTACCTGCAATGAGTCCCCTAATGGAATTGGAGCAGTTTTATTGTATAAGATGGAAGATGGTGCAGAAAGGTCTGTCACCTGTTCCTCGAGGACTCTGAGCAATGCTGAAAAGGTTTACTCTCAAATCGAAAAAGAGGGACTAACCATTCTCTGCAAAATGAAGTAGTTCCATCAATATGTTTATGGACAGCATTTCAATGTAGTCACTGACCATAAACTCCTATTGGGACTATTTAAGGAGACAAATGCCTCCCACAGCTTCAGCGAGAGTCCAACGCTGGGCTCTATTGCTAGCAAGGTGGCACTGTGGCACCGTGGTTAGCACTGCTGCCTCACAGTGCCAGGGACCTGGGTTCAATTCTGGCCTTGGGTGACTGTCTGTGTGGAATTTGCATGTTCTCCCCTTGTCTGTGTGGGTTTCCTCTGGGTGCTCCGGTTTCCTTCCACTTTCCAAAGATACGCGGGTTAGGTGGATTGGCCATGCTAAATTGCACCTTAGAGTCAAGGTAAATACATGGGGTTACGGGGATAGGGCCTGGGTGGGATTGTTGTTGGTGCAGGCTCAATGGGCTGATTGGCCTCCTTTTGCACTGTATGGATTCTAGTTCTAGCCCACGAGTATACTTTTCAACATAGTTCGGGCACACACATTTCAAATGGGAACACTTTGAGCTGCCTTCCTGCAGCTGAAAGTATACTGCCTCTGCTGGTACCACAGGAAACTGCTATTTCCCTAAAATGTCTTGATACATCACCCATATTGATGTGACAGGTCAAGTTTAGACCCAGAAAGACGACATATTATCTCAAGTTAGGCATATGGTCCTCCATGGCTGACATTATGACAGGTCTGAGTAATTAAGGCCCTTTCAGATAAGAAAAGATCAGGAAAACTGTGAGGATGGCGTATTATTATGGGAAGCAATGGTGATAATTTCCACTCCTGCTAGAAAGTTATTGTTCCAAGAGTTAGTGTTCAAAGATGTGCAGGTTAGGTGGATTAGCCATGGTAAATTCAGAGGGTTATGGGGCATGGTTCGGATGCTCTTTCAGAAAAGTAGTGCAGACTTGATGGGTCAAATGGCCTCTTGTACACTGTAGGGATTCTATGGTTCTATGTATATTTTAAATTTCCATGTTATACCAGTTTATGTGCCAGTGAATCATTATTAAGAGTTTGAAATGTTATCTTTAAATTATCTTAATTATTTGAAGACAAGGGAGCAATTATGCAAAACAATCACTAATAGCTACTAGAAAACATCTATTCATTATTCATATGAATATTTAGCACCTTACCCTTTTAAGATATAAACAGCAAAGTGACACTTTTGTTCTAGAGAAAGTTATCTTGTACAATTACAAAGCATTTTACTTCTGCAGAATGACAAGAAGATGATGCTATAAGTGTACTCACCATTTTCTTTTGGATTCTGCGTGTACTGGCAACAGGTGTGATTCATGGGAAACGTCAAAAGTGTACATTCAGCCCACGAAGCTTGCCTTCTAAGTTTAAATATTAGTGTCACAAGTAGGCTTACATTAACACTGCAATGAAGTTACTATGAAAGTGCCCTAGTCACCATACTCTGGCACCTATTCGGGTATACTGAGGGAGAATTTAGCATGGCCAATGCACCTAACCAGCGCATCTTTCAGACTGTTGGATGAAACCAGAACAGCTAGAGGAAACCCACACAGACAAGAGGGAACACACAGACAGTGACCCAAGCCAGGAATCGAACCCAGGTCCCTGGCACTGTTAGGCAGCAGTGCTAACCACTTGGCCACGCCACCTTAGTTATCCTATTTTAGATCCAGCTACATTTTCAACATTCCAAATGATTTTGCTTTTATGAGCCCTCCTTGTAGGCTAGTTCAAGTGTTATCTTTTGAGCAAAAGAATTTAACATGAATATTTCAAATTTATTTCCACAAATATACATTTCTGTCCGTGGATCCGACTTTTCCACCTTTGAAATGTCTTCTTGAGTTTACCTCATCTTTATCATTTGATATTCTGTGGACTCTTAACTGCCATGGTTCTAGGTGATTAGCAGAGAAGTATATCATTACCAGCAGCACAGAATGGGATGTTAGAGAATCAGCAGCCTATTTTACACTGTGCCTGATTTTCTTCTCCACTTAATTTAACCGAAAAGGAAATTAGGCATGGTGTAAAACAAGCTGCTGATTCACTGTTAGCACATTTTTTGCTGCTGGTACGAACCAATTGAACCCTTAATTTTTCTAATTTCTCATCCGTTTTACATTGAAATCAGTCATGATAATCTTACCTCCAATGCTTGTATGGGTTATTTTTGTGGCATGGAGACTCAAATTAAAAACAAATCTGCAATATTTTCTGATCACCGCATTCTAAACTCTTAGTATATCATCTCTGTGGTACTTTGTGGTTCTGGTACATATTATAGCATGAGATTAACTTTCAAATTGCTTAGCCACATTCATCTTGCAAAGCGGCTGAGGGGCAGTAAGCCTTACTCCTGTTCCTCAACACTGAAAGCGATGAATGGACAATTACTTCAGATCCTTTCTTCAATGGCTTCTTATGAGCAGAAGACTGTGCTTAAAATAATTTCACCGACACTTGCTTCTTGAAATTTGTGGTCTGTGCTTCAGTAAGTGCACCTTGATGCAAATAACTAACTGCCCTTTTTTGCAGACTGAGATTGAGCTCTTTGCTGTATTTCTGAGTAACACAGGGAGTAGTGAGGATTGAGACTGTGTATTGGGTCCTGCTATCTCCTCTCTGTAGGCTCCTGCTATGGATAAGCTCTCCACCTCTGTTTGGCTGGCTTGCCCCAATCAATGTTTTTGAGCGAAGGCCACTTACTAAGTATGAGGTGGGAATTCCATCCATCTCCAGAAGGAAGTCTTACCTTCGAGACTGCTGGCCAAACAGGTACCTGCAGCTTGGTGTCACACCTGGATTGGTGGCCTATGCTGGTATTGCAGGGGGCCCAGGAAGGAAAGGAGCCATGGTTACCTCCAAACTCACGTCAGTACAGGATCTTGCAAGATTGGGTTGGTAAGCCCACTATGGGGTCTTGGAGGCATCTCGGACAGGGCAAATAAAACCTGGATGCGGAGAGGCAAAACTGAGGAGGGGGGACCTCCAAATAGCACAGGAGACCTGGGAAGGAAGCATTCAGCCCCCATCCCCACAGGATTTAACTTGCCAGTTCAAACCCTGTCACTGTAAAATTGGAATGGTGTGAGGATGCGCTTTCTAATTTGGTAAATATAAAAATAACTTATGTTGGAAAACAAAATGGAAGATGATGTATGTCAGCCAACAGCCGGCTTCTGCATATGACTGAACATGTAGCAATCATGGGACCATAAGGTATAAGAGCAGAAGTAGGTCATTCGGCCCATCAAGTCTGCTCCACCATTCAATGAGATCATGACTGATCCGATATGATAGACCTCAACTCCACTCTCCCTCCTTATCCCAATAACCCTTGATTCCCTTACTGATGAAAAATCTGTCTATCTCAGCCTTGAACAGACTTAATGTCCCAGCTTCTACAGCCATCTGCAGTAAAGAATTTTACAGATTCACTACCCTCTGAGGAAAAAATTCCTCTCATCTGGGTCTTAAATGGGCAACCCCTTACTCTGAGATTATGCCCTCTGGTCTTAGACCTCCCACAACCTCTCAGCATCTGCGCTGTCAACCCCCCTGAGAATCTTATATGTCTCAATAAGGTCACTTCTCATTTTTCTTCTAAACTCCAGTGAGTACAAGCCCAACCAAAATATCTTCTCCTTAAAAGAAGATCCCTCCATACCAGGGATCAACCTAGTGAACTCTCTCCGGATTGCTTCCAACGCGAGTATAATTTTCCATACATAAGGGGACCAAAAATGTTCACAGCATTCCAGATGTAGTCTAACTAGTGCCTTGTATAGTTTTAATAAGACTTCCCTATTGTTATACTCCTTTGCTTTTAAAATAAAGGCTGACTTTCTATTTGCCTTCCCAATTACCTGCTGAACTTGCATGCTAGTTTTTTGCGATTTATGCGTGAAGACACCAAATCCCTCTGTGCTGCAGCTTTCTGCAGTCTTTCTCCATTTAAATAATATTCATCTCCTTTATTCTTATCAAAGTGCATAAATTAACACTTTCCTTCATTATATTCCATCTGGCAAGTTTTTGCCCACTCACTTAACCTGTCTATATTCCTCTGTAGATGCTTTGGGGGGAACCTTACCAAATAATGGCAGTGTTACTTCCAATGAGAAAGAGAAACACGCCAGTTTTCTCTCCAGGTCTTATGACACTGCCTTAAAAAATTAAGGGGGTGTATTTCATGCCGTCATGCAGGGGGTAGGGCCTCAAAACACCAGCAAAGCCCAGCTGCACTGAGATCAGGGTGCCATGTTTAATGGGTGCCCTGATCAGAGACTGAATAAAACCCCGCCCCCAGCCCATCACAGAGTGTCAGGGGCTCGAGCTCCCCTTCCCACTCCTGACTGGAGTTAGTACTTCTCTTCCCCTGCTCTTCCCCCCCGATCATTGGCCCCTTCCCTCCTTCCCTCAATCATTGGCCCCTTCCCCTCTTTTCAATCAATGGCTGACCATTAATCTTTGCCACAGTATATGTTTTTTTCTTTCAGTTTAATACTATCCTTAACTCCCTTGCTTAACCATGGTTGATTTATCACCCTCCTAGAATCCTTCTTCCTCACTTTGTTGTGAGTCATGAACCATTTTCATAAATTTCTGCCATTGCTGATTGACCATCTTTCCTACCAACACCTTTCCCAGCCCACTCTAGATAACTCTGCCCTCACCCCTTTACAATTACCCTGATTTAAACGCAGCACAGTTGTTTCTCACCCAAGTTTCTGCCTCTCAAACTGAATGCCAAATTCTACCATGTTATGTTCACTGCTTCCTGGGGGCTCTTTTACTCTGAGATTGTGTATTAAACCTGCCCATTACACATTGCCAGATCCAAAATAGCCAAATGTCTGGGTGGTCCGCAACATATTGTTCTAGGGAACTGTCCAAATACACTCTATGAATTCTTCCTCTACAAATTTGATTTTCCAAATCTACATCAAGGTTAGTCACCCATGATTAAAGCACTGCCTTTTTTACACACCTTCATTATCTTTCAATTTATTCTCCATCCTACAATATAGCTACTGTTAAGGGACCTATAGACTACTCCCACCAATGTCTTTTTTCCCTTTTTATTTCTTACCTCCACCCACATAGATTCTACATCTTCTGATCCAAGGTCATTTCTTGCAATCATACCTATTTCATTTCATACTAGCAAAGCCACTCCACCACCTTTTCCTTCCTGCTTGTCCTTACGAAAAAGCACATAACCCTGAATATTTAGTTCCCTTGTGCTTGTAAGATTATTAGGTTCCTAACAAAGCCTCACCTACTGGTGGCATAATTTATGCTTGATGCTTGACATTATTAAGGCACTGGTCATAGAAGATCATAGAAACCCTACAGTGCAGAAGGAGGCCATTTGGCCCATCGAGTCTGCACCAACAACAATCCCACCCTGACCCTATCCCCGCGTAGTTACCCTGCTAATCCCTCTAACCTATCACACCCCAGGACACTAAGGGTTAATTTAGCATGCCCAATCAACCTAATTGCACATCTTTGGACTGTGGGAGGAAACCGGAGCACCCGGAGGAAACCCACACAAACACGGGGAGAATGTGCAAACTCCACACAGACATTGACCCAAGTCGGGAATTGAACCCGGGTCCTTGGCACTGTGCGGCAGCAGTGCTAACCACTGTGCCACCGTGCCACCCAACCACTGTGCCACTGTGCTGTAGGGTTGTTAACATATTGGCTTCACTATTACATAGTCCAAAGAACAACAAAAACAAAGGCGAATTTTGGGCCAAGTGCACTTTGCAGTAATCTCGATGCACTAAAATAAACTACCGGTATTACGAATAATGTACCATGCATAGTCCAACAACTTTCATCTGTGCCGCTTCCCATTTTCTTTTCCCAAGTGAGACAACAGTCACTTCCCTCAGTTGCCTCCTCCATGCTGCTCTGCTGTTATTCTTTATGGGTGGCCCTCCCCTTCAAGACAAACCACCCATTTCCACAGGGCTTCCAAAGCAGTATCATTGAATGGTGCCATCTGTTTTCCTTGCCTGAAGGTGCAGAATGCTTTAAGGATTCCTTGCAGTTCTTGAAGAGCTGCTAGTCAGATATTCCATCCCTGGCCTCATGAGTGCTCCATTTCCCAATATTATAGGAAACTGAACCTAGATTATAGCTCAAAGTTAGCAGGCAGCACCACCAAAATATGCAGCACTGTATTAGGACTGCATTTTGCACCCCTCTATATAGTTTTCAGCAAATGGATTACATTGTACTTCCTGAATTACGTTTGTGTAAATAGGATAGAGGAATCCTTTGCATTTTAGTGCAGTTTAGTTTATTACTTACTGAGATTAGAACAATTGCTTCTTAAATTCCTGAGATTAGTGAAAATAATTATGATCTTACTTTGTTCATCAATTATAACACAGTCTCATTAATTCATGGGCTATCAGATACCAAAAACTAAAAAGACTGACCCTTCTACATGCAGTTATTCATGTCAAAGATTTGCGAGACAGGTAGGTAGCTTTCAACCCCTTCCCCTCCCAGCTCTTCCACAATACAGCATTTCGCTCAGTGATGGAGTAGCTACTTCTTAACACCATTATGATTAAGCTCTCGGTAGTGCTGGAATGACAGATGTAAGATTACCTTTAATAAGTGTCCAGTCATGCATGCAAATTGAATTAAGTAATGGGAGTAGAGATTTGTTCCATAATTAAGATAAAAATTCATGTCAGTTTAAACCCTGGTGTATATTAGTAACATAGTAAAAGCTTCTTTATCTGGTAATAAATTCTCAATTTTAGCCACCCAGCATTCATAAAATAAGAAATAACCTGTCTGGTGCATTTTTTTTCCTTTTTATATTGACACTATTTATTTGTTAATCTTCCTGATTCTTAATGTATTTTGCTTTTTCGAGTCAAACAATAATCACTTTATATGAATATGTGAATGAAACCTGTTATCATTCTAAACAATAGAAAGCAATACAGGAACCTTAAAACAATCAAAATATTTGGTTGCACTTTGAGCCAAGCTGCACTTTTACAAATAATTCTTTAGTTCTGGGTAGGGTAGAGGAATTTTATTTTCCATGCAGCATTTAAATGGAGCTGGTTGAATGAAGCCACCTTCTTAATTATCACTTTCTGACAATTATCCTGAATCAATAGAAGTCAGCCATGGCTCAGTGGTGTCACTCCCACCTCAGAGTCAGAGGCCTGGAGCCCCACTCCAGCAAGTGAACACATAATCAAGACTGACACCATCATGCAGTACAGAGGGAATGCTACACTTTTGGAGGGGATGCCCCTCAGATAAGATATTAAGATAGATTATCTCTCCTCTCAGGGGAATACAAAAGGCCCCATGGTACTATTCAAAGAACAGCAGGAGATTTCTCCCGGTGTGCTGCCCATTATTCATCCCTTCACTAATAAAGCAGATTATCTGGCCATTTATCTCATTACATTTGCTAAGAAGAGATTAGCTGTCCTGATTCCCTGCATTCAGAAAGTGATGTCATTTCAAAAGTAGCTCATTGGCTGTGAGGTATTTTAAAAAGTCCCGAGGTCCTGAAAGGCAAGTTTATTAATATGAAAAAAATAGTTATATTCCAATGTAACTTACTGCCATTTGTTTTCTTCCCGTTAGAAATAATTTACAGAAATGGATCTTTTTCTGGGTCCTTTGCAATATATTCTTCTCTCATTTAGATTTGATAGTTTTCATTTATTGTTTTCTTTAATTTTTGCGGTAACCTCCGTGCGAATTGGTTCCATGAAATAGGCATTTCTGCATATTACTTGTTTCCCTGAGAAAATCAGTGTATTGGGTCTTCTCTCAAACGGTCCTCCACAGTCCAAAGATATGCAGGTTAGGTGGATTGGCCATGTTAAATTGCCCTCCTTAGTGTCGGAGGGAGGGGGGAGGAGTGGCAGAGTAAATGCATGGAGTTATAAGATAGGACTTGGGTGGGATTGTTGTCAGTGCAGGCTTGATGGGCTGAATGGCCTCCTTCTGCACTGTAGGGATTCTATGAGGATAAAGTACTCCCGCATTGGTATGATTTTGTCCTAGCAAAGATTAAACAACAGAAATTTCTCTTTAATTCAGGGATGGTGTGTGACTTGGAGTTGATGGCATTCCCTCAGTATTACTGCTCTTGTTCTTGGTAGCAGAGGTTGCAAAAAGGGGTAACCTTGGTTAGTTGCTGCCGTGATTCTGTGCGAGTGGTGGGTAGGTGGAATTTGAGCTCAGTGATAGGGCATGAATTTAGCAAGCTGTTTTGTCCCGAATAGGACTGGGCTTCTTGAATGTTGTTGCAGCTGTGTGCATCAAGACAACAGGGGAGTATTCATTCATACTGAGTCTTGTAGCTGTTAATAAATCTTATGGTACAATGATTATTCTGCATATGTTTAACTAGGAGTAGCAAACATGAATTGTTGCAGTACAAGTCCATGTTGCTTTCCATGTGCTCTACCTAAGCCAGAGCCCAGTTGATGTGTTGTCTAATTTTATTGCAATAGAATTAATTCATTGATCTCATGCATATTGCATTTGACAAGTTTTGTGAGATTACCTTTAAGTATAACTACAGAAACATTAGCAGACAACCTTTTAAACTTCAAACTCAAGCTTTAATTGCAAGGAGAAACTGACTCCCGTTAGCTGCTTGAAAACATTTTTAAAAATCAATGAAATGTGGTTATTCAATTGCACCTAAACAGACAAATGCAAAGGTATGCTCAATTTAACCAGAAAAGGAGGTGCTGCCAATAGTGTAACTGTGCTGCCAGCTTGCACTTCTAGATACTGATGACAAACTGGTACATTGGTAGAAAATGGCCATTATTTACAATGTTTAATACTTCCAATCTATTGTACTTTTAATTAGTTTTATATTAATACTGCATTGTTCAATTTCTCTTGTTGCACTGAATTAGGTAAATATTACAATCATCGTGCTTGAATTCAAAATGGGCAATATTAAATGTCTTGAACAATGTTAACAAATAATGTTATTTAGCATGTTGGTGCTGGGAGTAGTGGAATACTGTACCATTAGTGGTGTCAAAATTCCTAATATTGCAACTGGAAATTTAACTATACGTCTGAAGAAGCCATGCAAGTGTAGCACTGGTGTAAGATCAATAAGAGATATAATTGTAATGTAGAACTCTCAACTATGTGCTCACAAACCACTTGGAAACATATTTTAGTAAATAAGTGATGCACCATTAAATATTGGATGCTTAACAATGATCAGTTCGGTGTACATCTGAAATTCTCCCTTGGGAAATGGTACAAAATGAACCTATTACTCACATTTCGCTGTTAATTTCCATTCTGTCCTTTAACCATAAATGACTCCGTTCAGCAGATACATCCGCCAAAGTGACAGATGCTCAGAGGTGTTGCACAATATGTCAGAAACTGCAAACAATAAACCTAATCATATGACTATTTTCCATGTCTCTTATCCAATGTAAGGCAGGATTTGTGATGAAACTAAGTACATTTTGGAATGTATTCAGCTTAAAATGAAACTTGCATCTCCGTTTTGAGGATTTTTGCATTTGCTTTATCTACCTAAAACTTTTGCTGCAAACCCAACTTTAAAACTTGCACACAAATAAACGTCAAATGAATCTGAATTGTAGTGTAACAAATTACTTTCCATTTCACAAAGTTCCTGTTGAAAGCAGAGCACTGAAGTACAAAATGTATTTTTTGAAATGCTCAGTACCACTTACATCAACCCACTACCAAATACCACCTTGAACTGAAAGTACATAATCATTTTTGAGTAACAAGTTTTTGTTGCATTTTTATTCTTTGTTTGCTCTGTTGTACAGTGGATAATTAAATTGACTACAAGACAAAGAATTACAAGTTGGCTACTTTTTCCTGCATTTTATAGAAATCCTGCCCCAACCTAATTCCAGTTCAAGCAATAACGTTTCTCAGCAAATCAGTTATGCATTTATCAGCATTTAAACTTGTATTTGTGTGAAAAGCTGGATTACGTGCCTGCAGAGTGACACAGCTGGTGGCTGTGTTCAGCAGGCTAAAGGCTAACCAAAGTCATTCATCTATCAGTGATAATTTCAGGCCATGTCTGCTAATAGGGCACTCTTGCTTGTTCAGGTCCTGTGACAAATGAATATACCAAGTGTGATGACATCAGTTCTAATCGTGCTGATAAAAGAACACTTATATTGGACAATACAGAATGATGAATGAGGTACATGTTCATTTACACATCTCGTTACTTACTTTTCTGCTCATCACTTCACCAAGGCTGAGTCATCTATACGTTTGGATTATGCTGCTGAGTGCACCATGTGTTATATACAAAGCTTTCCAATTCCTTTTGAGGATGTTGGCTATAATTAAAAGAGAGAAGTGGAGATAGTTCAGCAACCTAGTTTATGGTTAAATTGACACTGATTCCCATGATTGAGTCGGTGTCCCATTGCTGACATTTGATCAAAATTGAATTGCTATAATAGCTTCCCTTCAAGCTTTATAAACTGCACAGCTAGTTCCACGTAATCAGTAACATTTAAACTTTGATACAGGCAGCACTTTTTTTACACACGTGCTAGATTCCAACATATGAGATTAACGTTTTTAGTATGAAGTTTACTTCTATAGTGAAGAATGACCAGTTAATATAGCATATCTCTTTGGTGGAAAAATTAAAATGTATACTTCCAGAACAACATTAAAACCAATTTACAATCCAGTTTCATTTCATAAAATTAATTCCACTTGCAATTTGTTACTTTTCCACAGAGAGGATTTCAAAATGAATTAGATAGTTTGTCTTTAAGTTGTTGCGTAATCGTGCAGGGTTAAAAAAAAATCACAAAGCTATTTAATGTGCTAATAGGCACCTCTAATGTCATTTCCTCATGGTAAGTAATAATGATTTTGTCTTGAGAATCCATAAAAACCCCCACATGCAATATTTTGTGAAACCTTTCACTTTTTTTCATTTGAACAGATGGGAGTTAAGGGACAGGTATTGGATACAAACTGGCAAATGTGCCTTCACAGGGTGCTGTCTGAAATGTAGTTAGGATTATTAAAAATAAAGCTGTGAAGGCTTTCACAAAACTAAAGGGTCAAAAATGCAATATGAGCAGTAAAAATCAACTGGCTTAAGTCAACTAAAAAGACTTGCTGATGTGATGAAGCATAGCATATTCTTTAATTTGTGTCATTACATGAAGATTAACTGTAGTGTTTGAATTAAGCAAGTTTAGTCGTAATTGGTTTTCTCTTCGTTTACCTTGCTATGAAATAAAGTAGTTCATTGATTTGTCTCATTGTGTGTTACTTGGTCCAATTTAGAGGCTGCATCTGAAAAACATTGTATGTAGCACAAGTCATAAAAGCTACTATTGTCATACATCGTGATTTCACTATCATACTGCCTTAGAAAAAAGGTAACATTAGTAAACTCCCACAAAGGTGATGGTCAGGTTGCATACAGGAGCAGCCAATGTACGAACATTCAAAATAGGAGGAAAAGTAGGCCATTCGGCCCTGCAGACCTGCTTTGCTATTCGATAAGATCATGGGTGATCTGTTTGTATTTCAAGTTTTATATTCTCATCTACCCCCGATAACCTTTGATTCCTTTACCTTAAAATAATTCAATGACCCTGCCTCCACCATCTTCTGAGGCAGAGACTTCCAAAGTTGCACAACTCTCAGAGAAAATTAATCTTGGGCGCAATCTTACCAGCTCACTGTGCCCGTCCATTATGACACTTAGAAACTTTTGGGGAATATTCCACCCCTCATATCTGTCCTAAAAGATTGACTCCTAATTTTAAAAGAGTGCCGCCTAGTTCTGGATTCATCCACAAGAGGAAACATCCCATTCATCTTGTCAAGAACATTCAGGATTTTGGATATTTCAATCAAGTCACCCATCGCTCTTAACATAATAAGAACATAAGAACTCGGAGCAGGAGTAGGCCATCTGGCCCCTCAAGCCTGCTCTGCCATTCAATAAGATCATGGCTGATCTTTTCATGGACTCAGCTCCACTTACCCGCCCGCTCACCATAACCCTTAATTCCTTTACTGTTCAAAAATTTATCTATCCTTGCTTTAAACATTCAATGAGATAGCCTCAACTGCTTCACTGGGCAGGGAATTTCACAGATTCACAACCCTTTGTGTGAAGAAGTTCCTCCTCAACTCAGTCCTAAATCTGCCTCCTCTTATTTTGAGGCCATGCCCCCTAGTTCTAGTTTCACCTGTCAGTGGAAACAACTTCCCTGCTTCTATCTTATCTATTCCCTTCATAATCTTATATGTTTCTGTAAGATCTCCCCTCAATCTTCTGAATTCCAATGAGCATAGCCCCAGTCTACTCAGTTTCTCCTCACAAGCCAACCCTCTCAACACTGGAATCAACCAAGTGAATCTCCTCTGCACCCCCTCCAGTGTCAGTATATCCTTTCTCAAATAATGAGACCAAAACTGTACACAGTGCTCCAGGTGTGGCCTCACCAGCACCTTATATAGCTGCAACACAATCTTGCTGTTTTTAAACTCCATCCCTCTAGCGATGAAGGACAAAATTCCATTTGCCTTCTTAATACCTGCTGCACCTGCAAACCAACTCCTTGTGATTCTTGCACAAGGACACCCAGGTCCCTCTGCACAGCAGCATGCTGCAATTTTTACCATTTAAATAATAGTCCATTTTGCTGTTATTCCTACCAAAATGGATGACCTCACATTTACCAACATTGTACTCCATCTGCCAGGTCCTTGCCCACTCACTTAGACTATCTATATCCCTTTGCAGATTTTCAGCACCCTCTGCACACTTTGCTCTGCCACTCATCTTAGTGTCATCTGCGAATTTTAACACACTACACTTGGTCTCCAACTCCAAATCATCTATGTAAATCGTAAACAATTGCAGTCCCAACACTGATTCCTGAGACACACCACTAGTCACTGATCGCCAACTAGAAAAACACCCACTCTTTGCTTTCTGTTAGTTAACCAATCCTCTGTCCATGCTATTACATTACCCGTAACACTGTGCACCTTTATCTTATGTAGCAGTCTTTGCTGCGGCACCTTGTCGAATGCCTTCTGGAAATCCAGATATACCAAATCCACAGGTTCCCCATTGTCCACTGCACATGTAATGTTCTCAAAGAATTCCACCAAATTAGTCAAACATGACCTTCCCTTCATGAACCCTCTTCTAAACTCCAGCAAAAACTAGCCCAGTCAGGACAATGTTTCTTCATAAGACAACTCACACATTCCGGGTGTCAATCTAGTACACCCCTTCCAAACTGCCTTCAATAAGGTAACCAAAATTGCACACAATAGTCAACAAATGATCTCACCAATGCCCTGCATAACTCAAGCATCACATCCTTACTTTAATGTTCATTCCTCTCCGAATAAAGGATAGTATTCCATTAGCCTACTGAATTATTTGCATACTAACTTTTTGTGACTCACGCACTAGAACACTCAAGCAGTCATTGTCCATTCAGCTAATATTCTGTTTTTTTATTCTTTCAGTCAAAGTGAACAATTTCACTTGCCCAGTTATAAACTCCTTAATGATTGATAATAACGCCTTCTCTCCAGCAGATGTCAAGCTAACAGGCCTATGCATCCATGCTTTCTCCTTCCCTTCTTGAATAGAATGGTTATATTGGCTATTTTTCAGTGTGATGGAACCTTTTTCAGAATCTAGCGAACTTCCAAAAATTAACACCCATGCATCTACGACCTCATTAGAGTCTTCTCTGAAGACCCTGGGGTGAGGTCCAACAGGACCTGAAGACTTGCCAGCAGGCAGCTCCATCAGTTTGCTCAGTACTACATCCCTAGTGATTGTAATTTTGTTAAATTCTGCTCTCCCTTCCAGATCTTGATTTACAGCAATAATTGGAATGTTTCTTGCATCCTCTATAGTGAAGTCAGAAGCAATATATTTATTCATTTCATCTACCATTTCCTTATTATCAAGTATGAATTCTCCATTCTCATTATCTGGGGGACCAACAATCACTTCACTTACTCTTTTCATTTTGAAATACCTTTAGAAACCCTTGCTATCTGTTTTACATTTATAGCTAGCTTCCTCTCATGCTTTAATTTCTTTCCCCGATTAATTTTTTTGTCATTCTTTTGCGTTCTTTATATTCTGTGCCATCATCTGACCTTCTACTCATCTTTGCTCAGTTGTATGCTTTTTCTTTACCGCTGATGCTTTCCTTAACTTCTTTAGTTATCATGGACCATGGGTTCTCCCATTAGAATTTTTTTTAATAGTAGGAATATACTTACTCTGACCATTCTTAAATATTCCCTTAAATGTCTGCCACAGCTTCTCAATTCCCTAGCCTAGTATCCCATTTCATTACAACTAGTTCAACTTTCATGCCACATAGTTGCCTTTATTTATGTTTAAAATACTCATCTGAGACGGGCTCTTCTCCCTTTCAAACAGGATATAAAGTTGAATCATATTGTGGTCGCTGCTACCTAAGGGTGCCTTTTTTGAATGTTTATTTATTGTCACAGAAAACCTCCAAGGCCAATATATCCTTCCTAAGGTGTGGTGCCCACATCTGCTCAAATACTCCAAGTGGGGCCTATCCAGAGTTTTGTATAGCTGCAGCATAACTTCTGCATCCCTATACTCCAGTCCTCTAGATATTAAGACCAGCATTTCAATAGCCTTCCTGATTATTTTCTGCACCTGTTCGAGGTATTTTAAAGATCTATGCATCTATGCACCTGAACCCCAAGTCTCTTTGGAACATCCGCTGTATTTAAAAAATGTTCATTTCATGCTCCTGGCTCTGGCTTCCAGCTCTTTGAATTGGTTTGTTTAATTTTCCCAGTGCCCCACCCAGGTTTAATCAATCAAGCACAGTGAGCACCAAGAGTAAATAGATTACATACGGCAGCACCAACAGTTGAATACTACAGATAGTGTTGCCAATTCTCATGGATTACATGTGTTTCTCCTCTAACTGGGCATGAATTTCCCTGACTTTGGTATTAATAGCCTGGGAGGGGTTTATGTGTGGGTGTGAATACGTGAGTGCTCGCGTGTATGTGTCATTGCACACAAAGGCACAACTGTGCTCTCCAACTGAAGACAAATCAGATCTATTTCAACTCCATAACCTCATACAGTCCTACTAAAGGTGGGACAAGATCCCAAATATAATCATGAACATAATTCAAGAATGACAATCCCTTAGATCACTATGAATGACTAAAGAAAACCTCCAGGCAAGGTTACCATCACAAGATCTGGACATACCAGCAGATCACCTCTATGCTTTTGAGACTCATTGACTTATCAATTCTATACATTTATGTAATGGTAATTAAACATGAATATGTATTGTAAATAGTTATACTTCTTTGGAAGTGGAGAAAGTGTCTTCAAAAAGAAAGGGATATGTTATAATATGCCTTTAAGGGATATCAAAACAACATCAAGAGAAGGGAAGTGTGTCACATGGTCCAGTCATGTTTCACTTTTATTTTGAGTAGAGAACTCACACACCTTCAAGAGTTATACATAGTTGTTCTCATATGCCTAGCCTTAATAAATGAACCCATAACATATTTACTCAGTCTTTTATGTGTGATTGGTGCCTTGTACAGGATATAAGCCCAATCATTATAATAATATAAGTGTCATTGTCACTGTCAAAATTCTGGAATTCCCTATCTATCATCACTATGTATGTACGTTAACATGTGCAGATGCCATCAGACTTCATGGGGCCAAACTTTCAGGTACAACACCAATTCTAATTATACACTGTAAAACGTTTGCTGATGTCAATTTTGCAATTCAAGTAAAATTATCACTGAAAATATGAACATATTATAAAAATATAAACTAATAAAATCAAATGGTGAGATCTTCTGCATTCCTTGTGGCGTGCTTTCCAATGGCGAAGGCAGCTTGTCATTGGCTGCTGGCTAAATCTTCTGATCTCACCAACGTCTATGGCATTTTGGTGGCTCGCCCGTCTTGTCACTGGAGAACCCATCGCATGGGAGTCGCCATCGGCAGGACTGGATGATCCTGCTGATGGGAAGGGCCGGAAAATCTCGCCCAAGGAAAACAGTGTAGATGTTACATTCAGTGAATTACTTAACAAAGTTTGAAAATAAGGTTTTGGGTACATTTATGAATGAAACTCTTTGATGTACTTTGATGTGGGGTATCATTGTAGATTTAAACACATTACATTCCATTAGGCACAATAAAGAAGGTAAGTTAGGGCATAAATGGTGTAACTTTTCAGAGATACACAATTTATGGGGCGGGATTTCATCCCGAGACCAAAAAATCCTACCCGAAGTCAATGGACCTTTCAATTGTCCGCCCTTCGCCAGCTCAGATTCCCATGGCGGGCGGGGTGGTTAAAATTCCGGAGATGGTTTCCAACTAATATTACCTCTAATAATTTCTAAATACTAAAACAGGTATTTGGATTCTATATAAACACAGTGGCATTAATGTAGAATATGTAATTTTACTGACTTGGTTAGAAACATAGAAATGAGAAGCAGGAGTAGATCCTTCAAGCCTGCCCCGCCATTCATTTGATCATGGCTGATCATTGAATTCAATATCCTGATTCCCCCTTCCCCCCATATCTCTTGATCCGTTTAATCCCTAAAGCTATATCTAATTTCTTCTTGAAATCAGACAACGTTTTGACCTCAACTATATTCTGTGGTAGTGAATTCACCACTCTCTGAGTGAAGAAATTTCTCCTCACTTCACTTCTGAAAGGTTTACCTCTCATCCTCAAAATATGGCCCCAAGTTCTGGACTCCCCCACCATTGGGAACATTCTTTCTGAATCTACCCTGTCTAACTCTTTTAGAATTTTATAAGCTGTTATGAGGTCCCCTTTCACTTTTCTAAACTCCAGTGAATATAATCCTAACCGACTTAGTCTCTCCTCATATGACAGACCTGCCATCGCAAGAAACAGCCTGGTCAGCTTTGACAAAGTGTGGAGATGCCGGTGTTGGACTGGGGTAAACACAGTAAGAAGTCTCACAACACCAGGTTAAATTCCAACAGGTTTATTTGGTAGCACAAGCCACTAGCTTTCGGAGCGCTACTCCTTCATCAGTTGAGTGGGATTTCAGTTCACAAACAGGGCAGATGAAGACACAAACTCAATTTACAAAATAATGGTTGGAATGTGAGTCTTTACAGGTAATCAAGTCTTAAAGGTACAGACAATGTGAGTGGAGAGAGGGTTAAGCACAGGTTAAAGAGATGTGTATTGTCTCCAGCCAGGACAGTTAATGAGATTTTGCAAGCCCAGGCAAGTTGTGGTGGTTACAGATAGTGTGACATGAACCCAAGATCCCGGTTGAGGCCATCCTCATGTGTGCGGAACTTGGCAATCAGTCTTTGCTCAGCGACTCTGCGTTGTCGTGTGTCGTGAAGGCCGCCTTGGAGAATGCTTGCCTGAAGATCAGAGGCCGAATGCCCGTGACCGCTGAAGTGTTCCCCAACAGAAAGAGAACCCTCTTGCCTGGTGATTGTCAAGTGGTGTTCATCCGTTGTCGTAGCGTCTGCATGGTCTCCCCAATGTACCATGCCTCGGGACATCATCTCACGTGAAAACACCATCCACCAGGTACACGGTACATACACTTGCAACTCAGCTAACATTGCCTACCTGATACACTGCAGGAAAGAATGTCCCAACACACATCTCTTTAACCTGTGCTTAACCCTCTCTCCATTCACACTGTCTGTACCTTTAAGACTTGATTACCTGTAAAGACTCGCATTCCAACCATTATTTTGTAAATTGAGTTTGTGTCTTTATATGCCCTGTTTGTGAACTGAAATCCCACTCACCTGATGAAGGAGCAGCGCTCTGAAAGCTAGTGGCTTGTGCTACCAAATAAACCTGTTGGACTTTAACCTGGTGTTGTGAGACTTCTTACCAGCTTTGACAAAATCAACTTTGACAAATGATCTTCTGGACTCGAAACGTCAGCTCTTTTCTCTCCTTACAGATGCTGCCAGACCTGCTGAGATTTTCCAGCATTTTCTCTTTTGGTTTCAGATTCCAGCATCCGCAGTAATTTGCTTTTACATAATGCTCCAGGTGTGGCCTCACCAACGCCCTATGCAATTGCAGCAAAACATCCCTATCCCTATACTCAAATCCTCTCACAATGAAGGCCAACATACCATTTGCCTTCTTTACTGCCTGCTGTACCTGCGCGCTCACTTTCAGCAACAGATACACGAGGACACCAAGGTCTTGCTGAGTATCCACCTCTCTTAATTTACACCCATTCAAGTAATAATCTGTCTTCCTATTATTGCTATCAAAGTGGGTAACCTCACATTTATTCATATTATACTGCATCTGCCATACATATGCCCGCATACTTAGCCTGTCCAAATCACACTGGTTACATGACTTATGGAATCAGAGAATAATTACAGCACAAAGCCTCTATTCAGTCTGTGTCTGTGCTGGTCCTCTGAAGGAGCAATTCACCTTGTGCCATTTTCCAGAAGTCCGGTATTTTTTTAAATTTTCAGATAATGATTCAATTTCCTTGTGAAAGCCTCAGTTGACCCTGCCTCCTCTATACTTTAGGACAGTGTATTCCACAGATTCTAACCACTTGCTGTGTGAAATAGTTTTTGCCTCATGCTGCCATGCTAAATTGCCCCTTAGATTCAGAAGGATTAACAGGGTAAATATGTGGTGTTGTGGGGATAGGGCCTGGGTGGGATTGTTGGCTGTGTAGGCTCAATGGGCCAAATGGCCTCTGCCTGCACTGTAGGAGTTCTTTGATTCTATGATTACTTCTTTTGTCAATCGCCTTAAATCTGAATCAACTGGTTCTTGATTCTTCCACTCATGGGGATAGTTTCTCCCCTTACTCTGTCCAGATCCCTCATAATTTTGAATACCCCTGTCAAATCTCAACTTAACTGTCAACTCTAAGGAAGACAGTCCCAACCCTTTTCTTGCGATCTGTATAACTGAAACCCCTCACCTCTGGGATCATTCTCGTTGCAAAAGTTTGTATTTATGTAACATCTTTAACACAACAAAAATCTACAGAGATGCTTTGCAAAAATGTTCTCAGAGAAAATTTTCAATATGTAACAGATATCTTGG